>NC_135811.1:55128149-55428149 GCF_964213995.1 Mustelus asterias
GTGATAACCCCCACGAGATCCATGGGGAATCACTGATTGATCTCCTTATGGGGCTTATTGAGATTGAGTTCCCCTGGCAACAGGCAGTGGCCTGCCCAGCTGGAACTCATCACACAAGCCTTTTGTAAGACAGGCCCAGGACTGGGTGTGCTGAATTGCAGTCCTAGGCAGGGACTAGTGTGTGTCTACCACGGTAATGATTTTACTTTGCATTCTGTAATAAGCTAAGTCCTTTCCAGTGGGGCTTCCTGAGTCATTACAGTTCTATACACAATCAACTCTGCCAGATCATCAAGAGTCAATTCTCATTGAATATTTATAGTGAGCTTCTGACTCTGCAGAAAATGGCATTATCCAACGGGTACAATGTAATAATAGCTGTGAGAACACAGAAGACAGCTGTGGCTAGGATGGCCAGATTGTCAACCAAGGCTCTGTATAGCAAAAAGCAGTCCCTAGGGTGGGAACAGCATCTGGACCGTGTTGCCAGTGTAAGGAATTTCTTAAATTGACAGAAAACAAAGACTGGGGCCAGTTGTCACGATCCATATTGGAACTAATAGGCTCGGAAATAAGATGTAGGTGGGGCCTGTTGACTTAATATTACAAGGGAGGTGTAAATGAAAAACAAGCTTTAATCTAGTGAAAGAAGGGAAGAGGAAGGTGAAAATAACAAGTTAAAGATAAATGCTATCAGACTGGAGTGAGTACAGTTATTGGGAAAGATTGAACAGTTTGGGGCCTTTCCTTTAGAACAGAGAAGACCTAACCACGACCTGATAGAAGTTTTTTAAAATTATGAATAGACTGAACCAGGTAGATGTGGACAGAATCCAAAACTAGCAGCTATAAATACAAGACAGTTTCTAGTAAGTCCAGTCGGAGAATTAGGGATGGGCAACCAACACTGGCCTAGTCAGTATATTCAAAGAAAGAGTGGTAGGGGAGAATGTGGACCCATTGAAGACAGGTGCAGGTAATAGTATAAGGGATAACAAGGAAATAGCAGACTTGACAGGAATCTACTGCTCTGATGGTTTCACGTTAGTTGTGGGAAAATTCCTGAAGTCTAGTATCAAAGTCAATTTTTCTGCGATTGGACACAGTTGCTAAATATTCCTCAGTGTGCTAAGAATTATAACTGATTTAAGATTATCAGTCAGACTTGCAGTGTGATGCATTTGCTGGAAGCTACATGTTAATACATTGGCCCAGGGTTTTGCAGACAGAAAGAACATGTACACACCTTGTGCCTGTTTCAGTTGCACAAAATAAGTGACAACCATTTGCTGACTCATTCCACAGGGCAATATCTTGACTAATGTAGTCAAACTGCCTGGTTTAAGTTTCAAACAATGCTTGGCAGTTAACTGTCAGTCACCTGGTGCATTTTCAATTTCAACACCTCTACCAATTGGTAACTATTTGTCAACCAGTCACTACTTTCTTCTCGTACAGTATTATTTTTTGCTTTCTCCTTATAATCAGCATTCTTGCAAAGTGTCCTGATGAGTGCAAGACACAGTAAGAAGTTTAACAACACCAGGTTAAAGTCCAACAGGTTTATTTGGTAGCAAAAGCCACACTAGCTTTCGGAGCGCTGCTCCTTCGTCAGGTGAGTGGGAGTTCTATTCACAAACAGGGCATATAAAGACACAAACTCAATTTACAAAATAATGGTTGGAATGCGAGTCTTTACAGGTAATCAAGTCTTAAAGGTACAGACAATGTGAGTGGAGAGAGCGTTAAGCACAGGTTAAAGAGATGTGTATTGTCTCCAGACAGGACAGTTAGTGAGATTTTGCAAGTCCAGGCAAGTCGTAGGGGTTACAGATAGTGTGACATGAACCCAAGATCCTGGTTGAGGCCGTCCTCATGTGCGCGGAACTTGGCTATCAGTCTCTGCTCAGCGATTCTGCGCTGTCGTGTGTCGTGAACAAACAGCTTTGACATGTCTCTTTTTTCAGTGATTTAGATTTTTTTTAGGTATATTAAGTGAATGGGCAAAACTGGCAGTTGGAGCTCAATGTGAGGGAGTGTGAGGTTTGAATCCAGGAAAGACAAATCTGAATGTTGTCTTAATGGTGAGAGACTGAGAACTAGGCAGCACCAAAGGTATTTAATTGCTTTGGTACAGACATCACTAAAAACTAGTGTACAGTTACAAAACATAATCAAATGGAATAGATTTATAGACGTTTAAAGCACAGAAGGAGGCTATTCAGCTTATCTTGTCCATGCTAGTCAACAAAGATCTGACTCCGTTAATTCAATTTTCAGTGCTTGGCTCATAGCCCTGGAGGGGCAGCACAAGTGGATATCTAAATACTTCTTAAAGTGTTTCTGACTCAACCACCCTTTCAGGCAATGAGTTCCAGACTCCCACCACTTTCTGAGTGAAAAAGTTTCTCCTCAACTTCTCTCTTAGCCTTATACCTCTTACCTTAAGTCTATTTCTCCTTGACCCCTCTACTAATGGAAAAAGTTCCTTCCTATCCACCCTACCTATGCTCCTCATAATCTTATACATCTCTATCTAGGGGATTTTCACAGTAACTTCATTGCAGTGTTAATGAAAGCCTACTTGTGGCACCAATAAATAAACTTAATAGGTCCCATCTCAACATTCGCTGCTCCAAGGAAAACAACCCCAGCTTATCCAATCTCAGACCCTCCAGTCCAGATAGCATCCTGGTGAATCTCCTCTGCACCCTCTCAAGTGCAATCACATTCTTCCTATAATGTGGTGACCAGAGCTGCACTAGTTGTGGCCTAACCAGTGTTTTGAACAGTTCCAACATGACCCCCTGCTCTTTTCTTCTATGTAAGAGTTTTAACAACACCAGGTTAAAGTCCAACAGGTTTATTTGGTAGCAAATGCCATTAGCTTTCGGAGCGCTGCTCCTTCGTCAGATGGAGTGGCTATCTGCTCTCAAACAGGGCATACAGAGACACAAAATCAAGTTACAGAATACTGATTAGATTGCGAATCTCTACAGCTAACCAGGTCTTAAAGATACAGACAATGCGAGTTCTATGCAACAGCTAACAAAAGCCGACTCAAGAACAGCTTCTTCCTTGCTGCCTTCAGACTTCTGAATGGACCCACCTTATATTAAGCTGATCTTTCTCTACACCCTAGCTATGACTGTAACACTACATTCTGCACTCTCTCGTTTCCTTCTCTATGTACGGAATGTTTTGTCTGTATAGCACGCAAGAAACAATACTTTTCCCTGTATACTAATACATGTGACAATAAATCAAATCAAAGTATCCCAATGCCTTCTTTTCCACTTAGCTAACTGTCCTGCACCTTCAAGGATCTGTGAATGTGCACACCAAGGTCCCTCTGATCTTCAGTCCTATCCAGGGTCTTACCATTCATATTGTAATCCTTTGCCTTGTTAGCCCTCCACAAGTGCATTACCTCACACTTTTCTATATTGAATTCCATTCGCTACTGCTCTGCCCACCTGACCAATCCATTGATATCATTCTGCAGTCTACGGTTGTTCTCCTCACTATTTACCACCCTACCAATTTCAATTTTCATCTGATCCGTGAACTATTCGATCATACTCCCTACATTTAAGTCCAAATCATGAATGTACACCACAAATAGCAAGGGCCCCAACATTGAACCCTGCAGAACCCCATTAGAAACAGACTTCCAGTCACGGAAACATCCCTCTACCATCACCCTCTGCTTCCTGCCTCTCAGCCAATACTGGATCCAATGTGTCACTTTGCCTTGGATCCGATGGGCCCTTATTTTCTTGACCAGTCTGCCATGAGGAATCTTTAAGTCCATATGGATCATATCAATGAATTACCCTCATCAACACTCTTGGTTACCTCCTGAAAAATTTGATTACATTTGTCAAACTGACCTTCCCATAACGAATGCTGACTATCCTGATTAATCCGTATCTATCCAAGTGCGGATATATTCTGTCCCTCAGACTTCTTTTGAGTAACTTCTTCACCACCAGGCTTAGGCTAACCAGCCTATAATTTCTTGGGCTATCCCCACCTCCTTTTTTAAATAATGGGACAATGTTAGCAGTCATCAGTCCTCTAGCACGTCACTTGTGGCCAGAGAGGATTTGAAAATTACTGCCAGTGCCCAGGATATCTCCTCCTTTTTGCTCTCAAAGGATTGGGCTACATCTGATCTGGACTTGCGGATTTATCCACTTTTAAGGCTGCTAAATCTGCTAGTACCTCCTCGCTCTCTCTTTCATAGTCTGACTGACACAAAGTATTCATTGAGGACTTTACCCATGTCTTTTGGGTCCACACACGCATTATCTATATGATCCCTAATTGGGCCTACTCTTTCCCTAATTATTCTCTTCACAATAGACTTTACCTCAAACAGGTTGCAACACAAAGCGGGAGGGAGTTCTGTTTCAGTTCAGCCTTTGTCACATCCCATCTGGTGTATGTATTCACTTTTGGATGAAGCACCTCAGGAAGAATATGTTGATGTTCAAAGAGAGTATGCGCTTCAACAGAATTATACCATGGCTTAAAGGGTTAAATTATGAGAATAAGTTGCATAAATTTTGCTTGTTTTCCTTTTAAGTTTATAAGGTTGAGCGATGATCTTATTGACGTATTTAAAATGTTGTTCATATTGGCTGATTTGAGATTTTCAAGACCAAAATCAACAGATTTTTCATTAGATAAAGTTATCAAGGGATATGGATCAAAGACAGATAAGGAGAGATAAGTTATCAGCCTTGTTTTAACTGAATGGCAGAACAAGCTTGAGGGGCTGAATGGCCTACTCCTGTTCCTATGTTTCCACAGTTATCCATGGTGCTGTAAATTTAATCTGCACATATAGAAAAATTAAGATTCTCCATTCACACATCTCTTGCTGTAGTCAGATTTAAAACATGTCCATAACACCGATACTTGGAGTAATCTCGAAGTTATGCTAAACCATTACAAGTCATTGGTTAGGCCTTAGCTAGAGTAGTGTTTCTAGTTCTGGCCACCATATTTGCAAAAGGATGTTAAGGTCTTGGTGCTGGTATGGAAGAGAAGTACCAGAATTATACCGGGACATATGGTTTTAGTTATATGGGGAGACTGGAGAAGCTAGAATTTTTCTCCTTATGGCAATGAGAAATGTTGTTACACATTGAGTTATGATTATATGACATTCACTTCCACAAAGGTGATGGAAGCAGGTTCAATGGGGACTTCCAGAAATGAATTAGATATGTACTTAGTAAAGAAAAAATACAGGGCTATTGGGGAAGAGCAGGAAAGTAGGACTGGTTGACCCTGTCAAGGAGCTGACACAGGGGGCCGAATGGCCCCCTCCTATAGTGTAAGATAATGTGATTCTATAATCAGTACACTTGTACAAAATATTACTATTCCGATCTAGCAGCCACAGATGATTTATAGTTTTCCAAATTTGTTCTTATTCTTGTCACGCCTCCATTTTAGAAAAGATGAATTTTTGGCTGTTTTCATAAACTGTAAAGTAACTCCCAGGGAATTGGAACAGGAAAGAGAACAAATAGGATACCATGGAGTGTGAGGATCCCTTTGATCCTCATGGCTCCACAGGCACTTTAAAAAAACATATCTTTCTACTAAACTAACCTTATGGTGGTGACTGTTTTTTAGAATGCAGTAGTTGATGAAGAATCCTGATTCCTGCTCTGCTTTGCAATATTCACTTTCCAAGGAGAGCCCTTCGCTTACAAGTTTAAATGGCTTAAAGTCTGTTTTAGGCGACTGCTAATTGCACCTGAAAAATAAGAACTAGGAGTCATTTGGCCCCTTGAGCCTGCTCCATCATTCAATAAGATTGTGGCTGATCTGATTGTAACCTTAACTCCACTGTGCTACCAGTATTTGGTAATATGTATTTCTGGTGTCTCCTTGGTGTGGGGTATTTGTTCCCTTAATTGACTGTGTGGTCCAATTTCTACCCCAATTGTTTTCCTGTATTTGATATTCTATGTAATTCACTGCAAGCTGTGGTGTATACAGTATCCTGTAGGGAAGCCCAGATTTCCTTGATGTTGTCTGATTGGGTCTGAAGGTCACTTAGTCTCTTCTCTAGATTGTCAGTAAGCTGCTGTTGGATGTAGTTGATCTTCAGTCTTGAGATGTTCAGGCGCTTGGGGATTTCCTTCCCTTGAGGATGTTGTTTTGGCTGAATGTTCAGGCAATTTAAGATGACAAGTCTGTGGTCAGTCCAGCAGTCAGCTCCACACGTGGTCTTAGTCACCCTTATATCCTGTCTATCATTCTTCCTGACACTGACATATTCTGTGAGATGCCAGTTCCCAGAGCGAAGGTGCTTCAAGGATGTCTTATTTCGGTTTGGGAGCCAGATGAATGGGTTAGTGAGAAGAAGCTCATGCTCAGTGCAGAATTGCAGGAATAAAAGACCGTTGCTGTTGTCTTTCTCAAATCCGTTTTTGCCGACAACACTTCCCCGGGCCTTTAACACTGTCAACCATGAAGGCTGTGGAAAATTATGAGCAATTTTGGTGCCCAGACGGATTTATTCCAATCGTTCATCAGTTCCACAATGGCATGCAGGCCCACGTCCTTGATGACAATGAGACTTAGGCCCCTTTTCCTCTCACCAATGGAATAAAACAGGGCTGTGTACTGGTGCCAGCCCTCTTCAACATCATGTTATCAGCAGGATGAGGACCCAGACATAGACACCAACTACCAAATAGAAGGCAAACTCTTCACCTTCGCACCTTCAGGCCAAGATCAAGGTTCTCATTGATAGATTGCATGAATTTCTATTTGCTGATGACCGCGTACTAAATGCTGGAAGTGAGATAGACAGGCAGTGCATCGTGGACCTGTTCTCCACATCTTGTGATAATTTTGGTCTCATCATCAGCACAAAAGAAGACAGGAGTCATGTTCAAACCTGCACCAGGAAAGCTCTATCAAGAACCTGTGGAAGTTAAAATGCTCTGATTGAAGTTTCATAGCTTGGAAGCTAAATTGTGCGGAAGCTAAACTGTCCCAATTAAAGTTTCATGCCCTCTCTGTAACAGCTAATGGAAAATGTTTATCAGCTTGCAGACCTTCAAAAGAGCCAGTGTCTGCTATTTCAGCATGAACAGGCTAATCTTCATCTGTGTAGGCCCCATAACATTCTGCTTTTCGACCTTCAGCAGAGGGTGAGCAAGACCAGGGTTTTCCACAACGAATACCAAAGGCAAGGTATGGGGATATGCTATGCAAATGAAGGATTAGCAGAAGTCAATTTTTCATCGAATGAGAAAGGGCGAAATGCCAGGATTTAATTGGCGAATATGTATGCAAATGGAGGATTAGAAAAAATTGCTTGTTTCTGATTTGCTGTGATTGACTATAATTGCTAAGTTGTTTTTCTGTAACGTCAGAACCACTTGCAGGACAGCTGCACGGTGATTCTCCTTGTGCACAAGTCATTAAAGGCCTCGCATTGGATATACATGGTGTCTAGTGCTGTTTCTACTCAAGTTGACTAAGAATGCCTAAAGTTTCTGGTACCCAGGATCTCTGACAAACCGACAGTGAGAATAAACAACCAGAAGCTGACTGTTGTGGACGAGTTCACCTACCTAGGCAGCACTCTCTCACTCTGTGTTCATATTGATGACAACACTGACGCCAGAATTGCCAAGGCCAGTGTATTCTTCTAAGACTTTGTTATTCAGTATGGGAACATAGAGGGGTGACCCTAAACACTAAGCTCAAGGTTTACTGAGCAGTCATCCTCTTCATTCTTCTCTATCCAAGTGAGACTTGGACAGTCTGCCAGCAGAATGCAAAGCAAATCAATCGCTTCCACCTTTGCTGCCTCCACAAACTTCTCAATATGAAGTTACAAGACAAAGTCCCAAACACAGAGGACCTCGAAAGAACCGGCATGGTCAGCATCTTCACAATGTTATGACAAAAGCTGCTCTGATGCGTTGGACATGTCACCAGAATGCTTTACAACCAACTCCCTAAGAAAATAATCTATGGTGAACTGCAGAACCGAGCATGCTGCCGTGGCGGCCAGAAGAAATGCTTCAAGGATACCTGGAAAGACTCCCTCAAGGACTTTAAAATTGACACTGCATCATGAGAGGGCCTTGCCCAGGATCACTCAAACTGGAGTGAAATTGACAAAGGCACATCAGCATATGAGGAGCAATGGATAGTGTTAGTCCAGAACAAGCGCAAAGCACAAAAACCATGAACAGTGCCCCAACTACCTGCCAGCCTCATTGTCCTGTCCTCACTGCACTAGAACATTTTGTGCCAAGGTGGGACTCATCAGCCACCTTCACACACACTCAGCCCAACACCTGGATGACAAATGAAGATGATTTTCAGTACTGAAGGATGAATGATGAATTCACTGCAGCACAATGTAGGGAACTGCTGATTGATATTTGTTATGCTAAACTAAATATAAACATTAATTTATTGAGTACAGCATTAATACTGGGCATGAACGTATTTGTAAAATGTATCCATGGAAAGTTGTGGTGCAATTTTTTGACTAAGTGTTGTTTTTGGTGGGAAAAGCAGTGAGTAACCTGCCAGTGCCGTATTTTTAGGCACTTTGAAAAAAGAATTCCACACTCCCTCTATGGCAGACAGACTACCTGTTCCAACTCCAGCCAAGAGAATGGCTGCAAAGAAGGCTGACTCAAGGTTTTTTGAAGGAGACCTGACCCGAATGCTGGATGCTGTGAAGGAGAGGCAGGACATCCTGTACTCTCAGGTGGGGAGAACACCCTCTAGCAAGGTCATCGACCCCACATGGGAAGCAGTGGTAGCACTGGTAAGTGCCAGCTCCCTGGATAAGTCATCCTTCTCAGTTGTCACCACTCACCCTCCTACACACCCATCACACATCCACTCACTGCTATCCCACAGGGCCCCACCCTCCCACACACTTCCTCATCTCCCCTGTGGCTCCTCTCCTCATCACATCCTAGCTCCCATTCACTAACCACACATGCCAGGCATCCTTACCATCTGACACAGCAAGTGGCCTGCTTACACTCTCCCCATCTGTCTTCTTGCAGGACAAATTGGCTCACAAGAAACAGCAGAGATCACAGACAGGTGAATTGAAAATCATGTCGACTTTTGAGGAGAGAACCATCCAGTTTGCTGGGGAGGAAGAAGCCCACTCCTGCACTGAAGCCGAGGTGGGCGCAGAAGAAAAAAGTGAGGACCCACAACACAATCATCTATCTTGCCAACCTCACATGAGTTCTTTCTCTTCTATCCTCATATTCCTGCCAAACATTGATGCCATCTGCCTTCTCTTGCAGGCACATCAGTGGAGCAGCCGAGCGCATTTATGAATAGGGCATTGGACGCCAACAATGGGAGCAGCCCAATGAGTTCTTAATTCGACATTCTCATAGCTTTCACCCGCATACTCCACCAGGACAGAGACTCAAACCTTGGTGGGAGTGGGTAGCATATAGGCTTCTGGGTCACTAACTGCTGAGCAACTCACTTTTGCTGATCCACAGCAGGTGAAGGCAGGGATGTCCCAGGGATCCAACACTCTGAAGACTGCTTGAGGCCAGGGCACAGATGACATGCCTCTGGACTGGGTCGTCTCTCAGCTGCTGGTGCTCCAGAGGTAGAGTCGGGGCATCAGAAAGGGATGCTTGAATGACTTAGATTGCAAGATCGACTGGAGGAGTCGCAATGCCTTCTGTCTGAAGAGATAATTCTGGCACTCCGCCTCCACTGTGGATCCTAGTGAGATGCAAAAATGTATTGGCGAAGTCAGAAAGATTAAGAAAAAGCATGGGCAGGGTGTTGTTTGGCACTTGTAGATAGTGAGCACCTAAGTAAGTCTTGAATCACCTCTATCAAAGTATCAAACCCGACTTTTTGCAGCCTCTTTGTACTTCCGTGCTCTCATTAGATTTATCCATAACCTTCCATATAAAGAACTGTGTCCATCAAACACTGAAAGGCTGGATGCTCACATATGGAGCCTCCTCCATCTTCTCTCTGCAAGGATGCCAGTTCGTTGGTTGGCATTACTCCACAATAGTCAAGCCCGCCACTCAACCCAGTCAGTGGGAAAGTCAAGTCTCAGCAGAAGGAGTCTGTGGGAACGCAAAGGGATGTCTGGTAAGTGGGAGGCTTTCAAAAGTGTGTTAACCAGGATTCGGAGTAAGCACATTCTTCTTAGAGTGAAGGGCAAGGCTGGTAGAAGTAGGGAACCCTGGATGACTCGGGATATTGAGGCCCTAGTCAAGAAGAAGAAGGAGGCAGATGACATGCATAGGCAGCTGGGATCAAGTGAATCCCTTGAAGAGTATAGGGGTGTCGGAGTAGAGTTAAGAGAGAAATCGGGAGGGCAAAAAGGGGACACGAGATTGTTTGGCAGATAAGGTAAAGGAGAACCCAAAGAGCTTCGACAAATACATAAAGACCAAAAGAGTAACTAGGGAGAGAGTAAGGCCTCTTAAAGATCAACAATGTCATCTATGTGCGGATCCACAAGAGATGAGTGAGAACCTAAATGAATATGTCTCATCAGTATTTACTGTTGAGAAAAGCATGGATGTTAGGGAACTTGGGGAAATAAATTGTGATGTCTTGAGGAGTGTACATATTACAGAGAAGCAGGTGCTGGAAGTCTTAAAGTGCATCAAGGTAGATAAATCCCCGGGACCTGATGAAGTGTATCCCAGGACATTGTGGGAGGCTAGGGAGGAAATTGCAGGTCCCCTAGCAGAGATATTTGAATCATGGATAGTCACAGTGAGGTGCCTGAAGATTGGAGGGTCGAAAATATTGTGCGTTTGTTTAAAAAGGACTGCAGGGAAAAGCCTGGGAACTACAGGCCGGTGAGCCTCACATCTGTGGTGGGTAAGTTGTTAGAAGGTATTTTGAGAGACAGGCATTTAGAGACGCAAGACCTGATTAGGGACAGACAGCATGGCTTTGTGAGTGGAAAATCATGCCTCACGAAATTGATAGAGTGTTTTGAAGGGGTAACCAAGAAGGTAGATGAGGGCAGTGCAGTTGATGTTTTCTAGATGGACTTTAGCAAGGCCTTTGACAAGCTACCATATGGTAGGTTGTTGCATAAGGTTAAATCTCACGTGATCCAGGATGAGGTAGCTAAATGGATACAAAATTGGCTTGATGATAGAAGCCAGAGGGTGGTTGTAGAGGGTTGTTTTTCAAACTGGAGACCTGTGACCAGCAGTGTGCCTCAGGGATCGGTGCTGGGTCCACTGTTATTTGTCATTTATATTAATGATTTGGATGAGAATATAGGAGGCATGGTTAGTAAGTTTGCAGATGACACCAAGATTGATGGCATAGTGGAAAGTGAAGAAGGTTGCCTCGGATTGCAACAGGATCTTGATCAATTGGGCCAGTGGGCTGATGAATGGCAGATAGAGTTTAATTTAGGTCAATGTGAGGTGATGCATTTTGGTAGATTGAACCAGGGCAAGACTTTTGTCTTTTAAAAAGTATTTAGACAGTTACATGGATACGATGGGTATAGAGGGATACGGGCCAAATGTGGGCAATTGGGACTAGCTTAGGGGTTAAAAAAAGGACGGCATGGACACTTTGGGCTGAAGGGCCTGTTTCCATGCTGTATAACTCTAAGGACCACAGCGACATGACAGTTAGAACCATAGAAAATTACAGCTCAGAAACAGGCCTTTTGGCCCTTCTTGTCTGTGCCGAACCATTTTATGCCTAGTCCCACTGACCTGCACTTGGACCATATCCCTCCACACCCCTCTCATCCATGAACCCGTCCAAGTTTTTCTTAAATGTTAAAAGTGACCCCGCATTTACCACTTTATCCGACAGCTCATTCCACACTCCCACCACTCTCTGCGTGAAGAAGCCCCCCCTAATATTCCCTTTAAACTTTTCTCCTTTCACCCTTAACCCATGCCCTCTGGTTTTTTTCTCCCCTAGCCTCAGCGGAAAAAGCCTGCTTGCATTCACTCTATCTATACCCATCAAAATCTTATACACCTCTATCAAATCTCCCCTCAATCTTCTACGCTCCAGGGAATAAAGTCCCAACCTATTGAATCTCTCTCTGTAACTCAGCTTCTCAAGTCCCGGCAACATCCTTGTGAACCTTCTCTGCACTCTTTCAATCTTATTTACATCCTTCCTGTAACTAGGTGACCAAAACTGTACACAATACTCCAGATTCGGCCTCACCAATGCCTTATATAACCTTACCATAACACTCCAACTTTTATACTCGATACTCCGATTTATAAAGGCCAATGTACCAAAGGCACTCTTTACGACCCTATCCACCTGTGACGTCACTTTTAGGGAATTCTGTACCTGTATTCCCAGATCCCTCTGTTCAACTGCACTCTTCAGAGTCCTACCATTTACCCTGTACGTTCTTCTTTGGTTTGTCCTTCCAAAGTGCAATATCTCACACTTGTCTACGTTAAATTCCATTTGCCATTTTTCAGCCCATTTTTCTAGTTGGTCCAAATCCCTCTGCAAGCTTTGAAAACCTTCCTCACTGTCCACTACACCTCCAATCTTTGTATCATCAGCAAACTTGCTGATCCAATTTACCACATTATCATCCAGATCATTGATATAGATGACAAACTACAATGGACCCAACACCGATCCCTGCGGCACACCACTAGTCACAGGCCTCCACTCAGAGAAGCAATCCTCCACAACCACTCTCTGGCTTCTTCCATTGAGCCAGTGTCTTATCCAATTTACTACCTCCCCATGTATACCTAGCGACTGAACCTTCCTAACTAACCTCCCATGAGGGACCTTGTCAAAGGCCTTGCTGAAATCCAGGTAGACAACATCCACCGCCTTCCCTTCATCCACTTTCCTGGTAACCTCCTCGAAAAACTCTAATAGATTGGTCAAACATGACCTACCACGCACAAAGCCATGTTGACTCTCCCTAATAAGTCCCTGTCTATCCAAATATTTGTAGATCCTATCCCTTATCACACCTTCCAATAACTTGCCCACCACCGACGTCAAACTTACTGGCCGATAATTTCCCGGATTTCTTTTGGAATTTTTTTAAACAACGGAACAACATGAGCCACCCTCCAATCATCCGGCACCTCCCCCGTGAATACTGACATTTTAAATATGTCTGCCAGGACCCCTGCAAGTTCAACACTAGCTTCCCTCAAGGTCCGTGGGAATACCCTGTCCGGTCCTGGGGATTTATCCACTCTGATTTGCCTCAAGACAGCGAGCACCTCCTCCCCTTTAATCTGTAAAGGTTCCATGGCCTCCCTACCAGTTTGCCCTATTTCCGTAGACTCCATGCCCATTTCCTCAGTAAATACGGATGCAAAAAAACCATTTAGTATCTCCCCCATCTCTTTTGGTTCCATACACAGTGTACCACTCTGGTCTTCAAGAGGACCAATTTTATCCCTCATTATCCTTTTGCTCCTAACATACCTATTGCCAGTTCCTCTGGCACCAGTGAACAGGTCGTCAGGAGCACTCCAAACTAATGGGGTCCTGCATCAGAAGAGATGTGTCTGTTTGTGCATCATCACCACCTTGATATTAATCTGATCAGAGGGAGTCTGGGAGCTGACTTCAGCCAGACAGGAGTCAGACATTCGCAGTAGCTTTTTCAGGGGCAATGCTCTGTCCTGCAAGTGATCATCATTCTTCTACATTGTTGGGATGAGGGGCAGCCACTTCTTTCCCATGAGATGAGTAATTTCAAGGTTGGGTTAGAACTGCCACCAATCAGTGAGGAAGGACCATCTTCCGTGATGGGACTTCCATGTCCACCCTAGTCCTGGTCATCCGTGAAGCGGTAAGCTACGAGGGTGTCCCAAGCTCTCCTTCCCATAAAGTCCTTTTCATTGCCTGACAGCTTTCCTCTGCTTCCTCCAGGGGTTGCCCCTCGGCACCCTCCTCGACATCCTCATCATCAGAAGAGATGTGCCGCTCATCCATCTCCTACTCTGTCAACTCCTCACCCTGTTGCAGTGCCAGGTTGTGGAGGGCACAGCACACAACAACAAAGCACGACCCCCACCCCCCCTCTTGGATGGCTAAGCCATCCCCCTCAGAGTTAAGTCAATGACATGCCCCCACAACAGCCCCCCCCCACCCCGCTTATGAATTTTTCCCATCCCCACCTGTACTGCTGCAGTGCCCGCCCCTCCCCCCTTGTGGTTCAGCCAATTCCCCCAGAACGTCAGTCCCCAGGCAGGGTCAAAAAATCTATTTTAAATCCCACTGGCATGATATTATGACGGATGTTCCAATGAATGGGAAAGCTGCAAATGAGATGCTGATACACTATAATGAGGTTCCCAACCTTCCTGGGCAGGAACCGTGCCATGCCAATGGCAGGGGCTGAAGTCTATAGCCTTGCCAGATTGCACCCGCACAAATCTAGCTTTTTTGACTCTCTCAGGATTCCGCGCCCCTCCACCATTTAAGCTATGGTGAAGAGCGGAGCAAAACCCTGGCCTTTGTATTTCCAAGACTAATTACTGATTGGTGAAAAGATACAATAAACTTTTTAAACTTTGGTAATAAAGTACATATGCTTATTAACATGCAAAGCATATCAGGATTGACATCTGGGTTTTATATAATGGGTTATTTTTAAAATGGCTATTTATTGTAAGCTGTGTCTTCCTGCAGTCTTGTAACCATAGAAACTGATGACAATGTTCTAACATTTTTGCAGATTAAAAAAAAAGAAATATTTCTCCTTTAAACAGTTTAACAAGCACATCATTACGATTGAAAATTGAGGGATAAGATCATTGATAGTTTAATTATTGAGTGGTTTAAGTTGTGTTAGTATTAAGATAGTTTAAATAATGTTAATATTACTGCATTCTTTAACACAGGCTTTTCATAGCAGTGGCAGTGGACTAACAAAATCAGCTGAGTTGGTTGATGGTGGGGTGGAATGCATTAAACTATAGTCACGGTATATACTCCAAACTTTCAAACTATATAACAACCCTGATGTAAATGATAGTAGCCTGAGCTTCATAATTCTGAACAGTACTATTTTACTTATCAATACTTGTAACAAAATAAAACACGTAAAAGCAAAAAGCATGAGGCACCATTTAGCAATACAAATGAGATTAAAGAATACTGTTGCTTGTTACCACTACCACATACAATGGATCTTTTACAACAACACAATACTTTATTCTGAATTGTAACTGAGAAAGAGGTTTTGAGTATAGTAACTTTGTTAAGGACGTTATATGATGCAGTCAGCACAAACCAAGTATAGTCTACCCCTGCTTAATTCTGAAAAAAATCAAAATAAGCAGTAATTTCCAATAAGCATATCCAGTCAAATAAAACAGCACAGGAGGTTTGTACCCCAAAGAGGTGTTGTCAAACTTTGTGATCTGAAGTCCTTCCCCGTGATATAAAATAATAACAGATCTCCTGTAACCGGAAGTATTTTTTCTGTTTAACAATTAGTCATACAATTAAACATAGATTTATTATTTTGTTTTACTTGACTGTTTTGGGGGGAGATGGTGGCATAATCATAGAATCCCTACAGTGCAGAAGGAGGCCATTCGGCCCATCGAGTCTGCACCAACCATAATCCTACCCAGGTCCCATTCCTGTAACCCCACACATTTACCCTGCTAATCCCCCTGACACTAGGGTCAATTTAGCATGGCCAATCCACCTAACCCGCACACCTTTGGAGTGGGGGAGGAAACTGGAGCACCCGGAGGAAACCCACACAGACACGGGGAGAATGTGCAAACTCCATACAGTCACCCGAGGCCAGAATTGAACCCGGGCCCCTTGTGCTGTGAGGCAGCAGTGTTAACCACTGTGAGGCAGAAGTGCTAACCACTGTGCCACCGTGCCACCCAGCATAATGTCACTGAGCTAGTAATCCAGGCTACTGCTGTGCGGACACGAGTTCAAATCCCTTCACGGCAGCTGCTGAATTTAAAATTAAACCATAAAATCTGGAATTTGTATTGGTAACTACAATTCTTTGATTCTGTAAAACCAGTTGTTGTTAAAACTCATCTGATCCTTTAGGGAATGAAATTTTCCATCCTACCTTGTCTGGCCTACATGTGGCTCCAGACCCCCAGCAACATGGCTGACTCTTAACTGCCCTCTGAACTCAGTTCAAGGGCAAGTAGGAATGGGCAACAAATGCTGGCCTTGCCAACACCCATGTCCTATCAAAGACAATGACCCAAGCCAGGAATCGAACCTAGTCCCCGGCACTGTGAAACAGCAGTGCTACCCCTGCGCCACCGTAAAGCAATCTGGGACTCTTGGTTCATCCTAAATTGAAGCTATTGCAGTGCTCGGTGACTGAGTAAGGCTAATCAGATGCCAGGGATCCAGTGACAATCCTAGGTTTTGATTGAGTGTCATACTGGCAGCTGCCACCGCATCGCCAGTGGTGTTGCCATTCAGTAGAACACTGCCAAGCTCTGATCAGTCAACAGTTCCTGGCGGGTGAGACTTCCATCCCTGGGACCTTGATCCCAGGGAAAGGCCTTCTGCTGACCTGTTAAATACCTGAATGGTGCATAATGTGGGTCTTCTAGGAGAGAGGCAAGGTGTGGTTCTCACCACTCTCCAGCTGGCAGCAGAGAGCCCTGTTACTTCCATAGGATTCCAGCTCATATTTCAGTCAGCAAGTTGTAAGTTTATTGACCAAGCTCCCTAGGGAGACAGCAGAATTAATTCAGAAGGAAAATGAGAAAGATTTCTTTCAGAAATAATACAAATAGCAGTATATGAGTAACTTCAGACACGTTAAGTATATGTCAAGTAAATCATGCTTGGAAGGGAACTGGTGACTTTAAAACTATGGTTCCCAAATCTCTTTTGCCTTAACTCGGTGTCTATTGTAGATTAATTGATAGAGATTTATTGCCATATTTATTTGTATCATGGGATTTCCAGGAGTGAAGAAGGTGAATTAGGTGGGCTCTGCTCCTCTTTGTCTTATCAATTGTGATGTTGCTGTGTCCTTCATTTTTCAATAATTGTATGCTGAACGGTGTGTGGGAATATAAACATAAGAACTAGGAGCAGGAGTAGGCCATCTGGCCCCTGGAGCCTGCTCCTCCATTCAATAAGATCATGGCTGATCTTTTCGTGGACTCAGCTCCACTTACCCGACCGCGCACCATAACCCTTAATTCCTTTACTGTTCAAAAATTTATCCTTGCCTTAAAAACATTCAATGAGGTAGCCTCAACTGCTTCACTGGGCAGGGAATTCCACAAATTCACAACCCTTTGTGTGAAGAAGTTCCTCCTCAACTCAGTCCTAAATCTGCTTCCTCTTATTTTGAGGCTATGCCTCCTAGTACTAGATTCACTTGCAGTCGAAACAACTTCTCTGCTTCTACCTTATCTATTCCCTTCATAATCTTATATGTTTCTATAAGATCTCCCCTCATTCTTCTAAATTCCAATGAGTATAGCCTCAGTCTACTCAGTCTCTCCTCATAAGCCAACCCTCTCAACTCCGGAATTAATCTAGTGAATCTCTGCACCCCCTCCAGTGCTAGTATATCCTTTCTCAAGTAAGGAGACCAAAACTGTACACAGTACTCCAGGTGTGACCTCACCAGCACCTTATACAGCTGCAATGTAACCTCGCTGTTTTTAAACTCCATCCCTCTAGCAAATTCCATTTGCCTTCTTAATTACCTGCTGCACTTGCAAACCAACTTTTTGTGATTCATTCACAAGGACACCCTGCACAGCAGAATGCTGCAAATTTTACCATTTAAATAATAGTCCATTTTGCTGTTATTCCTACCAAAATGGATGACCTCACATTTGCCAACATTGGACTACATCTGCCAGACCCTTGCCCACTCATTTAGACTGTCTATGTCCCTTTGCAGACTTTCAGCCTCCTCTTCACACTTTGCTCTGCCACTCATCTTAGTGTCATCTGCGAATTTTGACACACTACACTTGATCCCCACTCCAAATCATCTATGTAAATCGTAAACAATTGCGGTCCCAACACTGATCCCTGAGGCACACCAGTAGTCACTGATTGCCACCCAGAAAAAGACCCATTTACCCCCACTCTTTGCTTTCTGTTAGTTAACCAATCCTCTATCCATGCTAACACATTACCTGTAACACCGTGCACCTTTATCTTATACAGCAGCCTTTGGTGCGGCACCTTGTCAAATGCCTTCTGGAAATCTAGATACACCACATTCACAGGATCCCCATTGTCCACTACGCATGTAATGTTCTCAAAGAATTCCACCAAATTAGTCATACATGACCTGCCCAATGGGACAATTTATATCCAGATGTCTCGCTATTTCTTCCTTGATGATAGATTCAAGCATTTTCCCTACTATAGAAGTTAAGCTAATCGGTCTATAGTTACCCGCCTTTTGTCTACCTCTTTTTTTAAACAGTGGCGTCACATTTGCTGTTTTCCAATCTGCGGGAACCACCCCAGTGTCTAGCGAATTTTGGTAAATTACCACTAGTGCATTTGCTATTTCTCCTGCCATCTCTTTTAGTACCCTGGGATGCATTCCATCAGGGCCAGGAGACTTGTCCAACTTTAGTCCCATTAACTTGCCCAACACTCCCTCTTTCGTGATAATGATAGTTTCTAGGTTCTCACCTACCATAACCTTGTCATCAATTTTTGGCATGTTATTTGTGTCTTCCACTGTGAAGACCGACACAAAATACCTGTTCGATGCCTCAGCCATTTCCTCAGTTCCAGTTATTACATCCCCCTTCTCATCCTCTAAAGGACCAATTATACTGGAGCTCAGTTTTAGATCAGCAGTCAGAAGTTGGAAACTTCCCAGCGGGCCAAGGACTTCCAAACAAGTGTCAGCCAGGAAATGGGCATTTTGTTCATTTTCACACCTCCTTACTTTAGCCATTCTTTTTTGTTTTATATATTTGTGGAAACTTTTGCTCTCTGTTTTTATATTCTGAGCTAGTTTACTCTCACAATCCATCTTACTTTTCTTTATAGCTTTTCTCGTGGCTTTCTGTTGACCTTTAAAGATTTCCCAATCCTCTAGTTTCCCACTAATCTTTGCCACTTTGTATGCATTTTTTTTCAATTTGATACCTTCCTTTACTTCCTTAGATATCCATGGCTGATTATCTCTTTTTCAAAACAGTCCTTCCTTATCACTGGTATATGCGTCTGCTGAGCACTGTGAAAAATTGCTTTGAAAGTTCTCTAATGTTCCTCAGTTGTCCCACCATAGAGCTTTTGCTCCCAGTCTACCTTAGCCAACTCCTTCCTCATCCCATTGTAGTTTCCTTCATTTAAGCACAAGACACTGGTATTGGATTTTACCTTCTCACGCTCCATCTGTATTTTAAATTCAACCATACTGTGATCGCTTCTTCTGAGATGATCTGTAACTGTAATATACTGCAGGTTTCAAACTTTTGTGTGTCAGTTGAGTGAAAAACTGGTTTGGTTAGGAGTAGAGACACTGAGCATAACGGATGAAAATAAACTGGGGTGATTCTCCCATCCCACTGTGCTGATTTTTTAGCGCAGCAGGCCGGGAGATTTAAGCGAGGCCGGATTAGCGCGATCCGCGCTGGGCATCCGGCCCTGAGCGTGCCTGCCAGTGCTGGATTTCTGGCGCCGTTGGCACTGCGCCGGATATAGGCGTGGAACTGTATTACATATGCAGGACGTCATTTTAATCTATTTTGAATGCAATTAGTGAGCCTGGGACTGAAATCTCCAGGCCTGCTAGCCTCCCCTACCTCCCCCCTCTCCCCCCCCCACCCTGCCAGGAGTGTTTCACTCCAGTGGGGTTTACAGTAGCTCCCCACTTGCAGGGAGCTGGTGGCCCGACCCCACTGGAGGGGGAATTGAGGCCCCCCAGAAGATCGGTGGTGGGGGGGTGCCCCCTGGGCATTGGCACCTTGGCAGTGCCAGCCTGGGCCCCCAACACTGCCCAAGGGGCAAAGTGCCAATGCCCAGGGGGCATCTTGGCACTGCCCACTGGGCATCGGGCAGTGCTCAAGGGGCAGGACCTAATGGGGGGTGGGGCCCAATGGGGCGGGGCCTAATGGGGGCAGGGCCTGTGGGGGATGAGGGGTCCCGCTGCCACTCTGCAGTTGGGATCGGTGGGGGAGGGAGGAAGGCTAGTGATTGGGGCTGGCCATCGGGGTGGATGGTGGTGGGGGGAGGGGGAGGCGAGGTCGAGACAGATGGCGGGGGTTGTTGGAGATCAGAGTGGGCCAGGATGGGAATGGGGAGGTCGGAGCTGAGCCGGGACATGTTTGGGGGGCCAGTGATCGGGCTGTGCAGGGGCAGAGGGTCGGCGGGGGGGGGACTGGCCAGCAATTGCACTGATTATCTGTCTCTGATGTGGGGGTCTGAGAACAAGTTTTTTTGTTTCTGTAAGAGATTTAAACGATTTGACTGGGTTTCATGGTTGGGAGTTTTCGGTATCAAGTGTCTATAAGTAGGAGCGGTATTAGGTTATTAAAAGCTTTGTTTCCATCTCCACATGAGGTATGCCCATGGTGGATACTGTTTGAGTGGCTATGGAAATGGCATGGGGCATGGAAATTTCATGAGGGCATGAAGGAGCAATAGAGGGATGGGTGGAGGGATAAAGAGGTGTGAGGGTTGAGTGCTGGAGGACATAACAGCTTCTAACCAGCCAGCTTCAGCACTTGCCCATCTCCTGGCCCCTTGGATCTGTTTCTGGTGTTGCCAGGCCCGACCCTATCCCACCTGCTTTCCCGGACCAAATTTTGAGTCTAATGGGGCCTTTTAAACTGAGGTGGGTCTGCTAAGTTGGGAAATTTTCTGACTCGAGCTATCACCGTCTGTAGCAGAAATCCAGCCCTTAAAGTAGATATTTATAACTGTTCTTCCAAAAAAAGAAAATCAAATTAGACATTTTCATCACTTAGTTGCTGGCCATGATCTCTGCATGATACTAGGTTTCTGTCATTAAACTGCACATCAATTAACTCACTGTGAATAATGCCTCCAGGATATTTGTACTGCATATGTGTTCTTGTGTGGTATTGTACCTGGGAAGTCAAACTCCAGTGAATTCTTCGGATTGAATGAGATTAGAGGAGAAGGGAGTACTATAACAATTTACATTTATAATGTAGCTTTAAGTGAATAAAACTTACCAAGGTATATCACAGGAGCGTTATAAACAGTATATGACACTGAGCCAAACAAGGAGATATTAGGCGAGATGAATAAAAGCTTGGTCAAAGAGGGGAGTTTTAAGGAGCATCTTAAAGGTGGAAAGTGAGGTGGAAAGGACGCGAGGTAAAGGAAGAATAGTTGAGAGATTGGGGCCTGGATAAATCAATGGCGAGTAATAAAGTTAAAGTTGGGGATGCTCAGAATTAGAGGAGCGCTGATATTGCAGAGGGTTTTTAAAATTCATTTACAGGATGTGGGCATCACAGCCTAGGTCAGCATTTATTGCCCATTCCTAGTTGCCCTTCAGAAGGTGGTGGTGAGTTGTCTTTTGAAACGGCTGCAGTTCCTGAAGTGTAGGTACACCCCCAGTACTGTTAGGAAGCCAATTCAGTAGTTTCACCCAGAAAAAGTGAATGAACGGTGATATATTTCCAAGTCAAGCTGGTGATGATTTGGAGGGGAACCTCAAGATGGTGGTGTTCCCACGTAGAGGCTGCTCTAGTCCTTCTAGGTGGTAGTGGTTGTCGGTTTGGAAAGGTGCTGTCTAAGGAATTTTGGTGAGTTCCTGCAGAGCACCTTTTTGATGTAGTTAGATAGTTAAATAGCAAAAGTTAAAGCAGTTTGGCCAATAGCGAAATAGAGTTGGTTGGACGTGGGAGTTTCTGTCATGTAAGAAGAAGTTAAAGTTTATTTATTAGTCACAAGTAGGCTTACATTAACACTGCAATGAAGTTACTGTGAAAATCCCCCAGTAGCCACACTCCAGCACCTGTTCAGGTACACCGAGAAAGAATTTAGCATAGCCAATCCACCTAACCAGCATGTCTTTGGGACTGCGGGAGGAAACCGGAGCACCCGGAGGAAACCCATGCAGACACAGGGAGAATGTGCAGACTCTGCACAGACAGTGACCCAAGCTGGGAATCGAACCCTGGACCCTGGCGCTGTGGGGCAACAGTGCTAATCATTGTGCCACCGTGCCGCCTCCGTGTAGGTTGGGCAGTTGGGTAAAACCAAACAGAATTGCAATGACAGCACCACTGAGAATGGCACAAAAGGCTACTTTTGATAAGATAAGTGCCTGTCGTGTTAGGGATAGTATATTAGCATGGATAGAGGATTGGCTAACGAAGAGAGGACAGAGAATTGGGATAAGAAGGGCATTTTCAGGATGGCAACCTGTAACTAGTGGAGTGCCACAGGGATCAGTGCTGGGGTCACAATTATTTACAATACATATTAATGACTTGGACAAGGGAAATGAATATACTATTGCCAAGTTTCTGGATGACACAAAAATAGGTGGGAAGGCTAGTGGTGAGGATAACGCAAAGAGCCTACATAGAGATATAGACAGGTTAAGTGAGTGAGCAACAACTTGGCAGATGGAATATAATGTAGGAAAATGTGAAGTTATGCACTTTGGTGGGAAGAATAAAGAATATTATTTGAATTGAGAAAGACTGCAAAAAACTGCAGCACAATGGGATTTGGGGGTCTTCATGCATAAATCACAAAAAGCAGGCAAGTTCAGCAGGTAATTGGGAAGTCAAGTGGAATGTTGGCATTGATTTCAAAGGGAATGGAATATAAAAATAGGGAAGCCTTGTTAAAACTATACAAGGGACTAGTTAGACCACACCTGGAATACTGTGAACAGTTTTGGTTCCCTTATCTAAGGAAAAATAAATGCATTGGAGGCAGTCCAGAGAAGGTTCAGTAGGTTGATCCTGTATATGGAGGGATTTTCTCATGAGGAGAGATTGAGTACGTTGGGCCTGTACTCATTGGCATTTAGAAGAACGAGAGACAACCTTATTGAGACATGTAGGCTTTTCAGGGGGGTTGACAGGGTAGATGCAGAGAGGTTGTTTCCCCTTGTGCAAGACTAGGACCAGATGACATCATCTCAGAGTATGGGGTCGCCCATTTAAGACAGACAAAGAGAAATTTCTTCTCTGAAGGCAGTGAATTTGTGGAATTCTTTATCGCAGAAGGCTGTAGAAGCTGGGTCCGTTAAGTGTGTTCAAGGCTGAGATAGGCAGATTTTTAATCAGTAAGGGATATGGACATAAGGCAGGAAAATGGCATTGAGGAGTATCATATCACATCACATCAATCATAATCTCATTGAATGGTGGAACAGACCTGATGGGCTGAATGGCCTACTTCTGCACCTACATATTATAGTCCTATGGTCTATTACAAAACTGCACTCCAGCTGTAATCTACAGTGTTTTGTATAAATTCATCACTGGTCCAAAATTGCTTTAAAAAATAACAGAGTTACTAATGTGCAGAAAATCCCTAGCAATCTATGATGAGGGAGAAAGATGTCCTGGGTTGTGAATCACTCCAAATCTAGGGCAGCAAGTGGTTAGCACTGCTGCCTCATAGGGCCAGGGTTCAATTCCGGCCTTGGGTGACTGTCTGTGTGAAGTTTGCACGTTCTCCCCATGTCTGTGTGGGTTTTCTCCGGGTGCTCCGGTTTCCTCCCACAGTCCAAAGATGTGTGGGTTAGGTTGATTGGCTATGCTGAATTGACCACTAGTGTCAGGAGGATTAGCAGGGTAAAAACATGGAGTTACAGGGATAGGGCATGGGTGGAATTGTTATTGGTGCAGCTTCGATGGACTGAATGGCTCCTTCTGCACTGTGGAGATTCTATGATTCCAATGGCTGCATTTGCTCTGTAAAGTGATAACAAGCACTGGCTTTTAGTAATTGCTTTCTGAAACCCAAGCAACACCCATTTACTCATACCATTTGTTTCCTATCTGTCAATCACCTTTCTATCCACAATTGTTAATTTTGTTATTTTTTAGTAAGTCTTTTATGAGACACTGTGATTCTTGGGGGGGGGTTGCCCAGATCTGTGTGGGGGGGGATGTGCCCCAATACGTGTGAGCGGGGAGATGACCTGATGCCTTTGAGGGAAGGGGACGTGAAGCAAGGTCAAGTGAAGTGAGGTGCATGCTGCTTGCCCACGGCATTGGCTGTGAGAATCGTGTGCTCCCTCTGCATTCAAAGTATAAATATTTCTTTTGTATTTACCATTTGAAGTTTATGGGAGTTCTATTAATATATAAACGATGAAGCATTTTTGTAACTCATGAAATATTCAGCATGGGGTCATGGTTAGTGAACAAGCCTGATTTCAATCTTCTAACCCATTGAGATGAAGGAGGGCCACTCATGTGGCCCACTCACTAGCCTAGGTTGCCTATCACTGTCTTACAGTATCCCTTTTTGTTATTTGCCCATCATCAGTGCATACTGTATTTTAGCCTTTTTTCATCTCCCTTTTTACTTCTACAATTGCTGCTATATTTGTCAAATTTCTTTTTCATTGTTTCCCTCTGACTAGTGTGTGAATTTTCTCAACCTCAGTCTGTGCGTGTGTGCAGGGGTGTTGGTGTGGTATTAAAATCCCAGTCTTTGCTAGGCCCTTTAACTCCTGTTTCTCCAGTATTTTATCTCCTGCTGCTGGTCCACTGTTTTATCTGTCATTTCTTTTCCCAATCAATGAATCTGATCTTGATCTTGTTTGTTTCTTTCAGCTTACTGAGAGAATTTCAATGAGAATATCTTTTATCTTTGACTCTTTCTATATCATCAGAGTCCAATTAGGGGGTGGTTATTATTCATACTTTCCTTTTCCTCTCCTTTTTTATTCTTTCCAAATTAACACCTCACAAAGTTCTATTGGGCGTATATTCGTTTTTTTTTACTTAATACATATGTGTAAAGGGAGAAAGGGGAATTCCATGGGCAATGGAGCTCTCAAGTGAAAGAAACTTTAAAGTGTTTCTTTTCCTCAGTATTTGCAGTACCTAGTTGGTATGGTTTATTTATTCGACAGCTTTTCAATAAATTTTACGTTTTAGTTGAGAATTTGTGGACCTGTTTTTACTCAAAACAAGTTTGTTCACAAAAATGAAAAGTTTTGTCATTGAACTGGTACAAGATGAAAGGGAGATCAGCAAGTTCCTGACTATACCTGTAGACCTTGGCACACCAACCTATTAGTGATGGAGAATAACTGCCTCAGTTTGCTCAGGGCCAGCAGCAAGGATGCTGATAGAGCTTTACCATCTGCTGCAAGGACACCTGCTGCCATGTTGCAGCATAAGGATGGCACTGTAAGTGGCTGGCAAGGTCATTGCAGCTCTCACCTATTATGCTCATGACTCAGTCCAGTCTAGCACTGCAATACCAGCTAACTTCCCGCTCATGTCAGGTATGTTCAGTATATCAGGCACTTCCATCTCTTTTCCTACTAACCCAGCTGCTTAAAGTCACTGTACTTCTGAATTTCTTAAAGTTCATTCCAAAAGGTGTATGAAAAAGATGTATCCAAAAGACCATGGACGTGACCATGTTTGTGTTAAATCCTCAGAATATGTGACTACTGCAACGGTTTCAGTTGTATATTACTATTTGAAGATGTTAATTGCTGGAATTTGGATTGATCGGTCGGTGCAGACTTGATGGGCCGAGTGGCCTCCTTCTGCACTGTAGGGATTCTATGATTTTTCATGTAATGAAAGTTCTGTAAAGTGGTTTTGAAGGCATAGTATAGGAAAACATGGATTGGCAGACAATATATTTTGTTTCTTCTAAGTGCTGGACTAGGTGAGAAAAATGACGCATTGCACAGCCTGTTAAAGACAGTTTTTGAGCAAGGTATATCTGTATAAGCTGTGAGGAGATGGGAGGAATGGAAGTAAGCATAAAGGACTTGTGTCCACAACATATGATCAAAAGATAATTGCAGTGTAATGGAAGAGGATGTAAAATTAAGCACATGCAAGAAGCTCCTGTATATTGAGATGACATGATAATACATTGTGTCGGTGAAATTTAGCCCATGTCAGTGATGCAAAATCAGCTGAAGGTAAATCAGTCCATTTTAAACCTCATCTGTTTTTTTTTTCAGTTTCATCCCCAGTGTATTGTATTCTCTTGTGCGGTGATGTTTATGTGTGTGTATATGTAGTGGGGAAATAAGAGTATTGAGCAAAGGATGATTTAGCCTTGTGTTTGTTTAGCATCCACAATCTGCATCCCTCCATTCCCCTTGTGGGTTCTGGGCCCAGGATTTGAAAAACGGATCTTTCAAATTTGCATAATCATCTGAAATTTTAGGACCTTCTTTCAGTATGCTGCAGTACCCTCCTGTTCTGGATGATCTTTTCTGTGGCCAGTTAAATATTGATGTAGTATTAGACACTGAAGAGCATCGACACCAACATCCAAGAGCTCCATTTTGTGTGAATCAGAATGTGCATTATGTCCCTGTGCTTTATCAGAAATTTTCTTTGGAACTGAACTTTACAGTATGGTAATATTTGCCATCAGTGCCAACTACAAGTTTATCTTTTTAGTATTCTAGTAATGCACATGATTGAGTGAAACCATTGAAAATTGTTGGAGGTTTCTGAATGTGGTTGGAGTCCAACTGCAGCAAATTGAGAGAAAATTCTGTGACCTGTATATGTTGCTCAGCTTCTTTGGATAGATAAATGTTGGGTATGCTTACCTTGGCAATCTTACAAAGGCTGGCAAATTTCTTTCTCATTTTCTCCCATAAGTGATGAGTATTGAAGATGACCAATCCAATATTGACCAATCCCTCCCATGTAGTGTGATATCCAATGTGGTGGACATGTGGTTCTCCGTCAGAGAGCAGACCTACCTTTGCTGCATTTCTTACAGTGATGTTAACTTCAACCTTGAAAAGGAGCAATTCAAAAGTGGGATTTTTCTTTTCTGTGATCGGTTCCAACACTTTCAAATTGGAGATTTGCAATATTGCAGACCTTTAAAGGCTCTGTACATGATAGTACCCTCCTGTAACCAAAAAATATCTGGCACATTCCCAAAATGGGCAGACTGCTCATCAGTCAAATGAGTGATTGTACCCCATTAATCATATGACGTCAATCTTTGGCTACTTTGAAGCTAAGATGCGCTGCAAGCTGGTTCCACTGTTTCTATCCCAGAACTGGAACATTTGTTTCCGAAGGCTCCGAAAATAATTCCAGTACGAGGCACTAATTTACATGTACTTTACATGCACATGTATGTTATATATATATTACTCACGTTGCAAGAAAATCAAATGTAGAAATGGGCTGAATTACTATTAGCCAATTTTGCATCCCTGACATAGGCTAATTTCACCTCCACAATATATTGTCATGTCAGGGAAGGGTGCGGTGATTAGGTGAGCAGGAGAGGTGGTGTATGTAGTTCATGCAGGGGTGGCCCTCTTTTGGGCACAGGGTTCCCGAACAGGAAGATCACCCTCGAGCCTGCGGTCTGGCAGCTTTGCCACACGATGTGGGGACCCCATGCTGCTGGTAAGATACCAGTGGTGGTGGAAGGAGACCCTTAAGTAGCCATTAATTGGCCCAAGGCTGAGTGGGTCACCCAACACCTACCTTGCCAGCCTGTTCCTGGGGGGAGAAGTGGAGTCTAAAACTCTAGCCATGGTATTGATGGAGGGAGTAAAATGCTTTGAGGAAATTAAGAGCAAGATATGGCCCTGACTACGATGAATAGTTGATTAAATGTTCTTAATTGTTAAAGGTTAGGAGAATAGGTTTGTAACATTGCTGATTTTATCTTCCCAGTAGCTAGTGCCTGTTTGGATGCTATTTACCAGTTTTCATAATCCTCGCCCAACTTTTCCCTTTCTGATACTCAATGATCTGACTTCAATAAAGACATTAGGTTCTAAACCCCAACCACCACTACCCAAACCCAACTTTACAATGTACATTTAGGATCTGAAACTGCTACTCTCTAAACTAGAGTTTCTAGCTTTTCCTGCCAGTTGTTACTTTCCATGTTGCCTTCTATTTGCATTATATGTATAATTAAGAAAGCTATGTTTGCCCTTTTCACTGCCTCATCAGTGTTTGCAAGTTTTATTCATCAATCATAATTTCAAGGCTTGTGACTGTAAGGGACAACATAAACAGTGACTTTTTGTTATTGCACAAGCTATCATTTAGTTCCTTTCTTTTCTGTATGGACAATATGAATGCCTTTTTTAAAGAAAAGGACTAGACATAGACTAATTTTTGCGATTAACAATTAGCAAATGAGTAACAGTTGAGGATGTCTAAATCATAATTCTTCACAAAGACTTGTTTTGTTTTATTGTAATTGCCTTTCAAAAGCTTTATCTAGTGTTATTTTCCTGGCAGATGATGCAACACTGATGAATACCGTAAGTCAATGTTTCAGACCAGCTGTGGTTTGATTTACTTTGGGAATAGGAGCTACCATCTGCCCATGGCCACAGGAAGCTTGTTAATCTTGGAATCTGATGCTGATACTCAAAATATTTTATGTAAAGCAAAAAGATGAAACTTGAAGTTTTCGTTTGAGATATATTAGTCTTGCATGTTTAGTTAGTACTGTAATTTTGCTGAGTTGGTAGCACTTTGGTCCTGATTAGGAGTTAGTGGATTGAAGCCCAGCTATAAAATTTGAGCCCATAATCCAACCATACTGCTTCAATGCTGTATTGTTGGTGGTGCCATCTTTTAATTGAGTTGTGAAACAGATATCTTGTCTGTCAGTTTAGATGAATGTAAAACATTTATAGATGCACGTTTCTTCCTAAGCTAACACAGGTTACCTAGTTAGCTAATTTGATGGCAACTTCCATCACATTTGCCTACATAAAACTTTAAAAAACATTTTGTTGGATGTGAAGAATTTTGACACACTCTGATGATGTTGTAGGAAATAGAAACTTTCATATATCTGTATCACAGTATTGTGGTTGCTTATTTGTTTTAAAAAGGACAGTGTTTCTACGATGATCCTTGGAGCAATTGATTTGTCACTACAAAGAACAGACATCTTTCTAGTGTGTGCATTTAATGGTGACTAAAAGCACAATATTGCATTATGTTGTGATCCCGTTCACTTGGCTGTTAATTGTGGAACTTTATTTATTCATTCTTTGCATTTACTGGCATGTGATTGCCAGTTTGAAATGGTATATCTAGAATGATTAATGAAAGCCTCCTCTGTTTATCAGAACAATGGTGGCCTACTGTCCTACCAGATGACAAAGTATTATTCTTTTAGTGGAAACTATTTAGATTCCAAGCACATATCCTTTTGACAAAGCTATTTTTATCTCATCACTATGCATACAGAAGTTTGCATTTGAACTTTGTAAAAATACACTTTAAATAATGATTTTCATCAATTAAATTGTGTGAAGTTAAAATTGTACATTATATGCAATATTTCATATTGCAGTTGTCAATACTAGATAATTTTGTACTGATTACCTAATGACTATAATTATTTTAGAATTGCTTTTGCCAATTTCTGGTTACTCAAGATTATTTTCTTGTTGCTCTGGTTCGTACACTTCCATAATTTAACTGTTTTAGCGGTGGCACAGTGGTTAGCACTGCTGCCTCACAGCGCCAGGGTCCCAGGTTCAATACCGTCCTCAGGCCACTGTCTGTGTAGAGTTTGCACATTCTCCTCGTGCCTGCGTGGGTTTTCTCCGGATGCTCCAGTTTCCTCCCAGAGTCCAAAGATATGCAGGTTAGGTTGATTGGCCATGCTAAATTGACCTTGGTGTCAGGGGGATTAGGAGGGTAAATGGGTACGGGAATAGGGCCTGGGTGGGATTGCGGTTGTACAGACTCAATGGGTCGAATGGCCGCCTTCTGCACTGTAGTGATTCTATGAAATACGTGGGGTTACGGGGATAGGGCCTGGGTGAGATTGTTGTCAGTACAGACTCGATGAGCCGAATGGCCCCTCCTGTAGTGTAGATTCTACTCTTTGTCTGTCTATACTCTCTTACCCAGTTCATGGGTCTCCATTAACCTTGACATCTTGCATGTCTTCTCTTTTCCATTTGCAAGCTAGGCAATTGCTGACTGCCCCTTTTCTTCTTTTATTCACTGCTAGCTCTTCCCCAAGTCAATTATAAATGCACTTTTAAACTCCTCCTTGCCTGGTTTTACCCTGAGGCCACCTTATCCCACCTGGGTGGTTAGGGGCAGGGGGCACGCAGGGGGCACGCAGGGTCCCTTGGGCAGTACCAGTCTGACATCCTGGCAGTGCCAAGGGGTGGCCCATGATGGGGGCATGTCCATGACGGGGTGGCGAGGGGGGGTGTGCTCTGCATTGGGGCTCGGCCAAGGTGGGGATCGGCTGGGGCGGGGTGGGGAGGGGAGGGGTGGGATCGCTGCATCAGGAATCAGCTGGAGGGGGGCAGGGGGATGCAGCCAGCTTCCAGGTGTGAATGGGTTCCGTCTACTCCCTCTCCTGGTGAGGATCACACTTTGCTTCATTTTTCTTTTCTCTAAGTGCCATATGATTGCGTCTGGGAGCTCACCTAAAAAATAGATGCGATTTTTCTCCCACTTTCACGCTTGTTTAGCACTTAGAATGCGTTTGGTAGGATCGCTCCTAAATCTTTCCAATCAGGTTTCTAACCCTGTTATCACAGTAAAACAACCCAACAGGAGGCACAAATGACTTCCTCCTTGATTGCTACATTTGTTTTTCTCCTCATCCTTGTCATCTTTATCAGCCTTTGACATGGCCAGTCCTCCTTCATTGCCTCTCCAGCATTTAAACCAGTAGGCCTATTTTGCTTGGATACACTTTTGCCTCTCAGCTCATAGCCACAGGATATTTAATAATATTTTCTTCTCCTGCCTTTGCTCCATTATCTTTGGACCTCACCACTCCACTTCATCGCCCCCAAGAATCTGGGCAGGCTGCTTTGGAAAGTGGGCAAGGAGATGGCACCAAGAGAGGATCCGGCAACTGGGGAAAAAGAGGTGGCCGCAACTGAGAGAGAAACCGAGGGAATAACTGGACGGCAAAAAGGCAAAATGGTGAAGGAGGAAAAGTAAATAATCTCCTGGCTGCCTGTTGGTCCCTGTTTATATTCTGCCTCTCGGTACCATCACCTGGGGACATATACCAGCTCTACCTCAACACCATCTCTTCTGATTCCACCACTCTCTTTGTGCTGTCAACTGCTTAATCTTTAATGAGCTGTGGTTTCATCCAGTTAAACATTGGAAAGATTTTCCTAAGACTGAAGCCACCATCTTTGGCTCCCACCACAAGCTCCCTATTGTTTCTGTCCATCATCCGTGACGCATCTGGGTTGAACCAGACTGCAACCTTGGAATCTTATCTGATCCCTAACTAAGCTTCTGATCCCATATTCTCTAGACCAGGAAAAAACACCTGCTACTACCTGTCCCATGTGCTGCTGAAACTTTTATCCATGTTTTTCTGACCTCCAGATGTAACTAATCCAGTGCTCTTCTGGTTGGCCCTACCCACAACAATTTAATCTTCAGTTTATGCAAAATTCTGCTGCCAATAACTTCTGCCCTTGATCCTGATCCTCCGGCATCTCCAATTTAAAATTCTGTATCTCGTGTTTAAGTTTCTTTGTGGCCTCACCCCTCGTTATCACTGTAACCCTATTATTCTCAAAGAAATTGGATTTCTTCAAACTCTGACTTTTTGTGCGTGCCCTCATCCATTCCTTGATCTGTCATTAACACTGTGTTTCCAGCCATTTAAGACCCAATTTCTGCTATTCCTTCTCTATCTCCCTCTCCTCATCTAAGATGCTCCATAAATCCACCTCTGACCAAGCTTTTGGCTATTTGTCCTGATTTCTCCTTCTCTGATTGCTATCTATTTTGATCTGAGTGCATTTCTATGCATCCCTATCCAAAGCAATTGTCCAACATTTTATCCCTTATGTGCCCTAGACGTCCGTACTACAGATTGGGGCAAATATTTGCATAAGAGTAGAGCAGGCCATACAGCCTTTGTGAACAGCCCTGCTTTTCAGTAAGATCATGGTTGACCTTCCACCTGAACTCAATTTCCTGACGAATCTCCATGTCTTTTGATTCTCTGCGAGTCCAAAAATCTATCGATTTCAACTTTGAATATTCTTAACAACTGAACATCCTCAGTCCTCTGGAGTAGAGAATCCCAACAATTGTCTGAAAAAATAATCTCAATTAAGCACTGAATGCCTGATGCTAGATACTGAGTGCTCTCCTTGATTCTTGACTCCCCAGCCATGGGAAGCAGCTTCTCAGCATCTACCCTGTTAGTCCACTCAGAATATTATGTGTATTAGTGACTTCAGAGAGGACAATCTTTTCATCCTGGAAACAAATTTAGTGAACCTTTGCTGCACCCACTCTAAGGTAAGGATATCCTTCGTTAGGTATGTAGACTAAAATTGTACAGTGTATTCTTAGTGAGATCTTACCAAAGGACACCTGAACTTGTGTCACGCTTGAAGTGGCCTCACACTATAAACCCTTCTAACACAGCTTAGTTACATGATGGTGTTAAAATCACAGTCATGTGAAATGTATTGTATGATAGGCACTTCCTTATGGTGATGTTGAAAATTGCAAAATGCAAGCATGAAGACCAAAAAGACACAGAAGGAAGAGATCTGATGTGAAGGATGACAATGAAGTTTTAAGCTTTGATTCCTTCTAAAAAAAAATCACATTTAACGTAATAAATTATGAGAGTTTGTGGAGAGTGAAGCTGGAAGAGGAGGGTAGGTGCAGTGTGATGAGCTTTCCTGAGCAAACTATTGAGATTAAAGGCAGACAAACCCCCAGAGCTTGATGGCCTACATACTAGGGTCTTAAAGGAAGTGGCAGCAGAGATAGTGAAGGCATTGGTTATAATATTCCGAAATTCCCCGGATTCTGGAAAGGTTCCAGAAGTGGAAACAAAATCGAATATAATGCCCTTGTTCAAAAAGGGAAAAAGGCAGAAGTAGGAAACTATAGACCAGTTAGTCTAATGTCTGTCATTGAGAAATTGTTGTAATCCTTTATTAAGGAAGTAGCATTGGGACATTTGGAAAGTCAAAATGTTATCCATAAAGTCAGCATTGTTTTATGAAGGGTAAATCATGTTTGACCAATTTGCTAGAATTCTTCAAAGATGTAACAAGCAAAGTAGATCAAGTGGATCTTGTAGATGTAGTGTATCTGGACTTCCAGAAGGCGTTTAATAAGGTGCCGCACAAAAGGTTAATACACAATTAAGACATAACAGGTTACAAGATAACGGCACATAGAATTGCTGGCAATGATGTACCCCTCCCCAATGAGCTGAACACATTCTATGCCGGTTTTGAGTAAGAGGTCAGTGAGAGGACACCTTCCGCCAGGAAGCCTCGGCCGAACCAGTATCCCAGGTCACTATCGCAGACATCAGATCAGCCTTCATGAAAATCAACCCACGGAAAGCGTCTGGACTGGATGGGTATCGGGACGAGCACTTAGATCCTGCGTGGATCAGCTGACGAGGAAATTCGCTGAGATCTTTAACCTCTCCTTACACCGATCTGAGGTCCCTACCTGCTCTAAGTAGACGACCACCATCCCTGTACCAAAGAAAAGCCAGGCATCGTTCCTGAATGACTATCGCCCAATGGCTCTGACATCCATCATTTTGAAGTGCTTCGAAAGGTTAGTCATGGCACAGATCAACTCCGGCCTCCCAGATTGCCTAGGTCCACTACAGTTCGCCTCAGCCCGCAACAGGTTCACAGCAGATGCCATCTCCCTGGCCCTACGTTCAACCCTGAAACACCTAGATAACAAAGGCACTTATGTCAGTCTCCTATTGACTATAGCTCAGCCTTTAACACCATTATTCCTACAAAATTCATCTCGAAACTTCATGGCCTAGGGCTTGGCTCCTCCCTCTGCGACTGGATCCTAGACTTCCTAACCCACAGAATGCAATCAATAGGATAGGCAACAACACCTCCTTCACAATTATCCTCAAGATGTGTCCTCAGCCCCTTACTATACTCATACACCTATGACTGTGTGGCCAAATTTCCTTCCAACTCAATTTTCAAGTTTGCTGATGACACCACCATAGTGGGTCGGATCTCAAACAATGATGAGATGGAGTACAGGAAAGCGATAGAGAATCTGGTGAAATGGTTTGTTGACAATCTCTCTCTCAATGTCCGTAAAACGAAGGAGATATTCATCGACTTCAGGAAGTGCAGTAGAGGACATGCCCCTGCCTATATCAATGAGGATGAAATAGGAATGGTCAAGAGCTTCAAGTCTCCAGGTGTCCAGATCACCAACAACATGTCCTGGTCCCTTCACGCCGCGCTATAGTTAAGAACGCCCACCAATGCCTCTACTTTCTCAGGAGGCTAAGGAAATTTGGCATGTCCACTACGACTCTCACCAATTTTTACAGATGCACCACAGAAAGCATCCTTTCTGGATGTATCTATCACAGCTTGGTAGGGCTCCTGCTCTGACCAAGACCGCAAGAAACTACAAAGGGTTGTGAACGTAGCCCAGTCCATCGTATAAACCATTCATTGACACTGTCTACACTTCCTCCTGCCTCAGAAAAGCAGCCAGCTTAATCAAGAACCCCACACATCCCGGACTCCACCTTCTTCCATCGGGAAAAAGATACAAAATCCTGAGACCACGTACCAACCGACTCAAGAACAGCTGAGTTAAACTCAGGTTCCTGCTTAGCGTATTCAGAGCTGTTGCAAACTAAGTCAGTATGATTAAGACTATGTAAAATAATGTTATATAACAATTTATTATATTTAGTTTATTTTTTTCACATTAATTTATTTGGAAGCAACATGTCACTCGATAATTAATGCAGTATATCACTTGATGGACTTATTACCATCACCAAGAAAAGTGGTTTAATCCAAGTTCCGATCACCTTATTGACCCGTCTACAGTAAGCTAAGAATCTGTCTTTGCAACAGCTATGTGGAACATTCTCTACACCATTGCTAAAGATATGTGCTGCAAAGGCCAAATTTATCAATACAATTAATGCAGGTTCTTTTCACCACTACAGAGAGAACAAAAGTTGATAAAATTTAAAAAGTCCAAGTCCATATAAGTCTGGTCCATCCAAGGTGATGATCACAAATAGGGTGAAAAGACTGAGGGTGAAGGATGATTGGACAACATCTGTCAGCCAAGGAAGCTTTGCTCCAGACAATCTATGAATTGAGATTGTGAAGATTGTTATTTAATTTATTTGCTTGACCTAGATTTAAAGCCAAGCTCTGCCTGATAAGGAAGCTGCGTATTGTTGCTAATTTCACTTCTAATTAATTCGTTTGTACTTATTTTGTTGGAGAGCTTTCAGTTCTTCGAAGTAGTATGATTTACATCAAGTGTTAGACATTGTAAGATCACTTTTAAAATTGTTCGATTCAGTTGTCAAGCTTGTGTCTTAATTACATCTATGAGGTAAGTTGGCAAACATCATGCCATTACTGTTGGATACCACACTGAACTACCATGCCACTGCAGGCCCTGCATCCATTCAAACTTATTGCTGGAGTTTTTGCATTGTGCCATGCACCAAACCTTAAGACAGGAGAATGTGTATTGCAAGCCAATATATCAATGCTTGAAATGGGAGCTAGAAATTCACTTTATCTTTAAATTTGTAATATATTTTATGTAACTATCTCATCAATACTTTCAAAAACACTTGCGTTTTATTTTTGCACAGGGAACAAATCGCAAGACAGTGGCATTGCAGAGATGGAAGAGCTTGCTGTTCCACACAACATAAAAATAAGTAATATCACGTGTGATTCTTTCAAGATCTCATGGAGCATGGATCCAAAATACAAAGATCGTATCACACATTACTTCATTGATCTTAATAAGAAAGAAACTAAGAATTCCAATAAATTCAAGCACAAGGTAAAATATTCTATTATAAAAATGTTTACTTAAAGAGTTTTAAGATGTAAAATTATTTGATCTTTCATGGGCCAAAGTTGTTTTACAAAATAAATCTACATATTTCTATATGCACTGGTTACAGTGAAAACTGTATCTCCCCTTGAGGAAGCAGATTCTCTTAAAGAGGAATGAATTCTATTGAAGTACTAAATAATCTCAAATAGCAATGAAGATACTGATGTGCCAGTAGTTACTGTTATTGTACCTTGTCTCTGTGTGTTAAACTTTCTTATTCGAAGCCCTCTGGAAGTTGATGTTATAAACAGGATTTTTCTGTTGGGGTATGTGATGACCTTTGACCCAGAAACAGTGCGGTAAGGAAAAATTCTTTAAAATTTTGAGGGAATCTGTAATTGTTTTTAAGAATGTTTATAAAGGACTTCTAAGAGTTTGCATCAATTCTAAGGGATCGATTTTAATTTTCATGCAGAATTAGAAATACAGGTCCATGTGACCTGGCGGTCCTTGAAGCAGAACCAGCAAGAAGAAAGTTAAAATATGAAAGCTGTGTGGCCAGACACAAAGTAGTTCTGCAGTGGGGGGGGGGCACAGAAGACAAACAAAGGAAGTGCTGCTGTAAAGAAAACAGGAGAACTGAAGTATAGGTGCAGATAGAAAGAGAAAGCAAACAGAAACAGAAAAAGGAACACGGAATTTGTGTGATGAGAAACCAGCAAAGCTCCCTACCAAAAGGGCAACTTTCGGTTTGGCAGTGAGAAGAAAAGTAAAATGATGTATGAGAGAGCTAAAAAGGACTGAATCCTAAATATGATGCAAGTAGCTCAGACATTGGAAAGAGTTGAGAGTTTGTATCAGAGAACCAGATCATGAACCATGCATTGTTGGTTGGTCGATTGAAAAGGAACTCTGGAAAGCGAGTGAGAGAGGGTTCATAGACATGTGCCTTGTTGGTATTAACTGTAGCTGGGGACCAGTGATGATGACTCCAGGACTGAATGGATTGAGTGGATAAATAAGAGATTTAATGTACCAGAGGCCGAGTTAGAGAACTTTGGAACGGCCACATTTGTGCAGAGACCGAAGCAGGTGTTAGTTGTCATGTATCTTTGTTGTATGACTACTTAAAAATAGATTTACTTTTTTATTTGCAGTATCATTTGCCTATTAATTCATGTTTAATTGACGTGAATTCTGATTTTTGTTCAAGTATAAGTTACAAAAAGTGAAATCTTGTTGGTAATTTATTTATTTGGGGGCCATTTGGTAAGTTTGGATATTTTAGTTTACAGTTTTCCCATGGGGATCATAATAGAATAATATGAAGTTAGGTTGTATTTGTACTAAAGTGAGGAAAGCTCCCTGGAGGCCAGCGTGCACCAAAAATCTGCTTTCAAAACATTTTAGATGAACTGGGATTACTCATTATCCTGGAGAGAACTCAGTGGAGTATTTGCAATGCAAGTCCTGTGTAAGTACTCAGTTTCAAACATGCCTGTGTATAGTTTCAATGATTAAATGATTTTGGAAGTGTTCTTAACTTTAATTTATGTAAAAGTACAGAATTCTTCTGAAGAATTATCGCTTAGGAATGCCGTCCTGTGAAGAATGTTTGTACCATGTGCTACCTAGATTAGACAAACCTCCCCTTGTTACTCTCTAAATAAAGACATGTATCATATATTCTGGGTCATGCAACTTAGTTTTCTCCTGGCATCAGATGTAGCTTTCTCTCTGTCGATTGGAATGGCGGAGTGTAAGCAGCTTTAAGGAAAATACCAACCACTGTCAGTTACCCAAAGATACTGAAGAGGGTGGATCAGGAAACAGAATTAGCACTTAGGTCAGTAAAACAGAGTAGGAAGCAATGAAGAACTCAACTAGAGGTAAACATAATAAGTAGGTTTTTAAGCATGATGCTGAAAGCAAGTAATGCATCGGGAAGTGTGTGCTATAGGAAAGACTTCTAAAATACTGAATACAAATGAATATTGCCCCACACATCGGGGAACGAAATGCTGTGATCGCAGTGCAGCAGCATTACAAGCATGCTCTTTTTATATGTGTTTGGTATTATTACAGACAGAGATCAAAGGCTCTGCCTATTGTAACATTACATTTTTGATAACATAGACAACAAATGATAGGAAATGTTTTTGGGATCTGGAAACTAAATGGTTATGTTTCTTGTGACTTTTTTGTTTAATTGTCTCATCAGCTATTTTAAAACAAGATTTAAAAAGTCACAAAATGTTTTTTTTAACAAGCAACCTGAAAGGCTTACTCAGGCTGTGATTGCTGTGTCAAGAGGTAATTACAGTTACTGATGAATATAATAAATGCATTACTTGAGTCAGTGCTTCGGCACAGCTATTAGCAGAACATCTGGGACTTCAGCATGTAATTTCTGCTCTCAGTCACTCACTCTATTAGCATAAATTGGTCAGCAACAATGGAAAATGGATCGGTGTTTTTTGCTGGAACGCCACACATTTCACGTGCAACCCATTTCTGGTGGACAGGATAACAATAAGACTCCTGTAGCATGGAGATTTCAATTATATTTATACAGACTGGGACAGAAATAGTGTAAAGGACAAAAGGTGGAGGAGTTTCTGAAGTGCATCAAGCCGAACTTTCTTGAACGGCACATTTCTAACCCAGTGAGGAAGGAGGCTTTGCTAAATCTCGTTCTGGGGAATGACGTGGGCCAAGTGTCAGGGGAAAAATTACCAAATGATGATCCATGTATCATAAGGTTTAGATTAGCTTTAGAAAAGGACAAAGACCAATCCTGAGTAAAATTCTAGGGCCAATTTCAGTGCGTTGAGACTGGATCTACCCTGGGTATATTGGAATCCAAAATTGGCAGGCAAAACTGTAATCGAACAATAGGCTGCCTTTAAAGAAGAGATGGCTTGGCACACCTGCGGTACATTGCTGCAAGGGGAGTAAGATAGTCAAAGCTAGATCTAACTGGATGACAAAAGAGACAGAGAATAAGATGAAGCAGATAAAGGGTGCAGATGGTAGGTTAAGAGTGAGAAGCAGGCTGAATATGGTAAGATTGGAGGGGAACTGATAAAAGGAAGAAAAGGAGCAAAGAGATAGTAGGGGAAGAGACTGGCAGCTAACATAAAAGGGAATTGTAAACTTTTCTATCAGTCTAAAAAATTTTCTATACATAAAAAAGGGCAGTAAGAGGAAGAGTAAGACCGATTAGGGACCAAAATGAAAAGATACACTTGTAAGCAGAGAACATGGTGGAGGTATTAAACATGCACTTTGCATTTGCCTTCACCAAGGAAGAAGATGCTGCCAAAATCATAGTGGAATTGGAGGTAGTTGAGTCACTGAATGAGTAAAAATTAATAAAATCAGGGTACTAGAAAGGTTGTCTGTACTTAAAGTTAATATCCAGGACTGGATGGAATGCATCCAAGAATGCTGAGGGATGTAAGGGTGGAAATTGCCAAGGTACTGGTCACAGTTTTCCAATGTTTCATAGAAATCATAGAAACCCTACAGTGCAGAAGGAGGCCATTCGGCTCATCGAGTCTGCACCAACCACAATCCCACCCAGGCCCTATCCCCATATCCCTACATATTTACCCGCTAATCTCTCTAACCTACGCATCCCAGGACTCTAAGGGGCAATTTTTAACATGGCCAATCAAGCTAACCCGCACATCTTTGGACTGTGGGAGGAAACCGGAGCACCCAGAGGAAACCCACACAGACACGAGGAGAATGTGCAAACTCCACACAGACAGTGACCCAAGCCGGGAATCGAACCCAGGCCCCTGGAGCTGTGAAGCAGCAGTGCTAACCACTGTGCTACCGTGCCGCTTCTTAGACACAAGTTTGGTTTCAGAGGGCTGAGGAATTGTTAATGTTGCACTCTTGTTAAAAAAGGGTGTAAGAATAAACCAGCAACTACAAGCCAGTTTATTTAACCTCCGTGGTAGAAAGCTTTTAGATACAATAATCTGGGACAAAATTAACAGTCACTTGGACAAATGTGGATGAACTAAGGAAATCCAGCACATAGGAACACCACCACCTGCAAGTGCCTCTCCTAGCCACACACCATCCTGGAAATATAATTCTTCAGTGTTGCTGGGTCAAATCCTGGAACTCCCTCCCTAATAGCACTGTGGATGTACCTACACCACATTGACTGCTACAGTTCAAGAAGGCAGCTCACCACTACCTTTATAAGGACAATTAGGGATGCACAATAAATGCTGACCTAGCCAACGAAGCCCACGTCCCATGAGTGAATATAAAAAAGATTTATGAGAGGCAAACCATGTTTAGCTGAATTGATTATGTTCTTTGATGAAGTAAAGGAGAGGGTTGTTGCGGGTAATATGGTTGATGTGTACACGGACTTCCAAAAGGCTTCTAAAGTTGCCATATAACAGGTTTGTCAGAAAAGTTAAAATGCTTTGAATAAAAGGGATAGTGGCAGCATATATGTGAAGTTAGCTGAGTGACTGGAAACAAAATATTGGTGAACAGTTGTTTACCGAAATGGAGGAATGTATACAATAATGTTCCCCAGGGGTCAGTACTTTGTCCACTGCTTTCCTAGACCTAATTTAATGATATAGACTTGGGCACAATTCTAAAATTTGCAGACAACACAAAACTTAGAAGTATTGTGAGCTGTGAGGAGGATAATGATAGACTTCAAGAGAATGTAGCCAGACTGTTGGAAAGGGTGGACATGTGGCAGATGCAATTTATTGCAGAGAAGCGTGAAGTGATACATTTTGATAGTAAGAAGAAGGCAAGGCAATCTAAATTAAAGGGTGCAGTTCTAAAGGGCATAAAACCCACAGTTGAATCTACCTCCACCACACTCTAAGACAGTGCATTTCAGATTCTTACCACTTGCTGTGCGTAAAAAAAAAATGTTTTTCCTCATGTTGCCTCTGGTTCCTTTGCCAGTCACCTTAAATCATTGTCCTCTGACTCTCAACCCTTCTGCCAACAGGAACAATTTCTCCTTATCAACTTTGTCCAGACTCTGTGTGATTTTGCGGACTTCTATCAAACCTCCTTTCAACCCTCCCTTCAACCTGAAGCGAGTAGCCCCAGCTTCACCAATCTATTATAACTAAAGTCTGTTATCCCCGCAACCATTCTTGTTAATCTTTTCTATAACCCATTCCAATGCATTTGCATCCTTCTTAAACAGTGGTGCCAGAATTGGACACAGTTCTCCAGTTGTGGCTGCAGGAGAACTTTTCACCATTATTTCCTTGCTTTTGTACCCTTATGCCTCTGTTTATCAAGCCCTCGGTTCCAGGGATGAGGGATCTCAATTAAGTGGCTAGATTAGAGAAACTGGCTTTTCTTAGAGAAGAGTATATTGAGATAAAATTTAAAGAAGATTTAATAATAAAATTCTAAGGGGTCGATTGAGATTGATAGAACAGAATAGTTAAGAGAGAAATTGTTCCCTTTGGCAGAAAGGTTCAGAACCAGAGTAATGGATTTTTAAAAAAGCAAAGGCAACATACGGACGAGCTTTTGTGTGGAATGAGAGCTTAGGGTCTGGAATGCACTGCCTGAAAGGATGGGGCGGCAGATTTATTTGTGGTTTCAAAGGGAATTGGATAAGCAGCTGAAAGGGAAAAAAAATCACAGGGGTTATAGAAAAAGAGGGTGGGAAGAGACTAGCTAAATTGTTCTTGCAGTGAGTCAACACAGACATGACAGGCCAAAAGGCTGTCCCCTATGCTGTAACCGTTCTATAATTCTATATCAAATTTTCTGCATTGTTATTGCCAATTCAGATTCTCACTGGAATGATAATATGCAGCACTAGAGTTCCAAGTCCCCAGGCCAAGATTCACCAGACTTCAACGAGCAGTGACTTCTTTGTGCTACCAATGTTGCTCCTGCTCACTATGTGCCACCTAATGCAATTTTTCTGACTCACTATTTCCCGTGAAGTGACTATCTTTGAGATGGTGCTTGGAAAGATAGAATAACAGTACATGCTGTAAAGTGCTGGCATCAGTGAAGTATGAGGAATCGAGTTTGGAATGGATTGCCTGTGGAGTGGAACTCACATGACACTAAGTACAAGGACTTGTGAGAATTTCTTGTTGAGATTCCTGATATAATAATGCAAGATAACAAACCAAGACAAATAGAATAACAGGATGAAACCTCAATTGTGACATTTCCCTCTTACTTCCCCATGTCTGCTCAATGACTCTAGGTTTGTGATCTGTTTTGCAACACATTTTCAGTGGTTAAAGAGGCTTCCAACAACCTATAGCTTCTTTTGAACTTAAATTTTTTGTAACCTCAGTGCCTCAGAGAAAATATTAGCTTTGATGATAAGCACCATATCACCTGCAGTTTCATTGCTTTATCCATTTGAGAGATCAGAGTTCCATTTCTTCTGCAGGATGTTCCTACTAAACTGGTGGCAAAAGCAGTTCCTCTGCCGATGACAGTCCGCGGCCATTGGTTCTTGAGTCCCAGAACAGAGTACACTGTGGCTGTTCAGACTGCATCAAAGCAAGGCGATGGAGATTATACAGTTTCTGACTGGAGTGAAGTTGTGGAATTCTGCACTGCAGGTAAAATTATATTTGAATGATCTTCTTAAGTATAGAAACATAGGAGCAGGAGTAGGCCTTTCAGCCAATTGAGCCTGCTCCGATATTCAATATGATCATGGCTGATCATCCACTTCAATGTCTTTTACCCACACTATCCCTATATCCCTTTATGTCATTGGCATCTAGAAATCTGACAATCTCTACTTTCAACATACCCACTGACTGAGTTTCCACAGCCCTCTGGGGAAAAGTTTCACAATCCTGAGTAAAATATTTCTCCTTATGTTAGTCGGAAGTGGCTTCCCCTTTATTTTGAAATTGTGTCCCCTAGTTCTAGAACTCCCCAAACAGAGGAAATGTCTTACCTGCATCTATCCTGTCTTTAAGTATTTTGGAGATTTCAATGAAATCACCTCTCATTCTTCAAAACTATAGAATACAGGCCCAGTTTCTCCAGTCTCTCTTCATAGAACAGTCCTGCCATCCCTGGACAAATCTGGTGAACCTTCGGTATACTCCTTCTATGGCAATTATATCCTTCCTACGTTAAAAGGACCAAAACTGCACACAGTTCTCCAGGTGCAGTCTAGCCAAGATTCTGTACAATTGAAGCAAGACTTCACTACTCCTGTGCTCGAACCATCTTACGCTGAAGGCTAACATACCATCAGCCTTCTTAAATTGCCAGTTGCACCTTGCATGTTAGCTTTGAGTGACTTATTGATGAGAGCACCCAGGTCCTTTTGTACATCTACACCTTCTAATGTCTTACCATTTAAAAAATACTCTGTACATCCGTTCCTCCTACCAAAGTGGATAACCTCACATTTTTCCACATTATATTCCACCTGCCATGTTCTTGCTCACTCGCTTAATCTGTCTAAATCCTCTTAAAAAGGCCTATTCAGACAAAAATCATTCTAGCTCTTTCTGGGCTCCAATAAGATTCTTGCAAAAATAAAATTATCTCTATTGCTTTATCCTTCTCCAGATTGATATCTCATTTGTTATGGCAAGTGGAACAGTGACACCAAAATTTTGTGACATATGGGCTGGAATTCTCCGGCCATTCACTCCAATGGGATTTGCCAGTCCTGCCAGCAGTGCACCCCCGCCCGTGGGTTTCATGGCGGCGTGGGGTGACATCAATGGGAAATCCCATTGACAGCAGCAGGACCTGAAAATCCACTGCTGGCGAACAGCACGCCACCTTCCACCGCTGGGAAACACACGATTCGGAGGCCGGAGAATCTCACCCGAGATCCTTGGCTCCCCCATATTGCATTAATACCAATCCTCAGTTCATTTTCATGGTAGCTGTGGTTGTGGTTCTTCCAACAAGAAGTATTCTCAAACCAATCTACCAGTTTTGGAACGTGCAGACCTTCTAGTTTACTAAGTAATCATAGAAATCATCATCATAGAAACCCTACAGTACAGAAAGAGGCCATTCGGCCCATCGAGTCTGCACCGACCACAATCCCACCCAAGCCCTACCCCCACATCCCTACATATTTACCGACTAATCCCTCTAACCTATGCATCTCAGGACACTAAGGGCAATTTTTTTTTTAGCATGGCCAATCAACCGAGCCCGCACATCTTTGGACTGTGGGAGGAAACCGGAGCACCCGGAGGAAACCCACGCAGACACGAGGAGAATGTGCAAACTCCACACAGACAGTGACCCAAGCTGGGAATCGAACCCAGGTCCCTGGAGCTGTGAAGCAGCAGTGCTAACCACTGTGCTACCGTGCCGCCCCTATAACCTGTCTCACAGATTATCTAACAAAATGAACTAAGAACTGGCTTTGGTTTAGTGTATAATGAGATTGGTGGAGTTGACCCCTTGAAGTGACATTATCTGGATGATTATTTTCCATGGATGAAAGTTAAAGATACAGCTGGAGTAAGGAAAATCATTAAGAATATAAAAACTAGGAGCTGGAGTGGGACACTTCCTCCTTTGAGCCCGCTCTGCTATTCAGTAAAATCATTATCTTTACCTCAACTCCACTTTCCCGCACCATCCCCATATCCTAAATAACCTGAGTATTGAAAAATGTATCAACTTCAGACTCGAATATACTCAACAACTGGGCATTCGCAGCTCTCTAGGGTAGTGAACTCTGAAGATTTACAATGCTTTGGGTGAAGGAATGTCTCCATCCTAGATGGTGGCTATTATTCTCAGACTTTAACCCTTTGATCTAGATTCCCTAATCAGGGGAAACATTTTCCCAGCTTCTATCTTGTCAATCTGCAAAAATGTTTTATGGGTGCGACTTTCTGCCCCGCTGCACTAGTTGAGTAGGGTACTGGGGCAGAAAATTTGAGTAAGAGGCAGAACGCAAGGCTGATTTAAATATTTATAAACTTATTTTAATTTCATTTGGACATAATAGCCCAGGCTCACTTAGCTTTCCGAACTTGCCGGTGGAGGTCCTTGCCAGCGAGGATCACAGATGGTTCCCACCAACACTCTGGTTTTCAGACTTTTAGAAAGAAAAGTTGTGAGTAGAGATTGACAGATCCCTAAATGCCAATGACATAAAGGGATATCGGGATTTTTTTGGGACGATCACCCCCATATGTTTAGATAGTTTCTTTACAAACTCAGGAATACAGACATAATCTACTCAATCACTCCTTAAAGGACAATCATTTCACGCCAAGAACCAATTCAGTGAATCTTTGTTGCTTTCCTTCTCGGGCAAGAATGTTCTTCCTTAGTAAGTAGACCAAAGCTATATACAATAAAATCAGCGTGGTGATGATTTCTATGATTACTTAGTAAACTAGAAGGTCTGCACGTTCCAAAACTGGTAGATTGGTTTGAGAATACTTCTTGTTGGAAGAACCACAACCACAGCTACCATGAAAATGAACTGAGGATTGGTATTAATGCAATATGGGGGAGCCAAGGATCTCGGGTGAGATTCTCCCGAAGATTTATTTACTCATACTCCAATCCCTTTGTAATTAATACTAACATACCATTTGCTTTTCAATTAAAAGCAAAATACGATGGGTGCAATTCTGTAGAAGGGTCATATGGACTCGAAACATAAACTGTGTTTCTCTCTCGACAAATGCTGCCAGACCTGCTGAGTTTATCCAGCATTTTCTGTTTTTATTTCTGCCTTCGTAATTGCTTGCTGTTAACCTGGATTTTAACTTTCTGTGAATCATGCACAAGAATATCCAGGTCCTTCTGAACGCAAACATTTCCCAGTCTGTCACCATTCAAAAAAAATTCTACTTTTTGTTTTTCTTACCAAAGTGGATAATTTCACACTTGGCCAATTTGTATTCCGTCTGCCATGGTCTTGCCCACTCTGCCCCCTGTCTATATCCTTCTGTAGCCTCTTTGTGTCCTCCTCACCACTCACTTACCCATCTTACTTTGGTATCATCAGCAAACTTTGATACATCGCACTAATCCAAGTCATTACTTTAGATAACCAACCCTAAGATGTCCTGTTTATTCCTACTCTCTGTTTTCTGTCCATTAACCAATCCAAGTTTGTACAATACCATCAATCCCATGAGTCCTAATTTTGTGTAATAATCTCTGTGACATCTTGTCAAATGCTTTTTAAAAATACATCTTTAGTCTGAATAGACCTTTGTAAGAGGATTTATACATCCATTAACATAAGATGCAATCATATTGGTTGCATCCTCAAAAAAGCAACAGATTTGTCGGATACAATTTCCCTTTCGTAAATCTATGTTGATGCTGGACCTGCCCCGTCACTGAATATGGCATGGAACAGCCGGGTGCCTAATTAACAAGGTCAGGGCTGGAAGATCTGGTGTGTTTCCCCGCCAAGCTCCGCAGTGGGAAACACTCCACGTTTCCGCCACGGTACTTCATCTCAAAATGGGGGAATTCCTCCCAAAATATTTATTTAATGTCTCATCTGTTTCCTTATTTCCCAGTCTAATTTCACCTGTCTCTTGCTCTAGTGGGCCCACATTTACTTGTATCATGGAATATTTAGTTTCCAACCTTGGTCACTCTTCAACCACGTTCTCTATAATGCCTCTGTATCTAACCCATTTCTTTCTACTTTGTTGCAAATGCTTTGGATATTTACATATGTGCCTTAAACGTCAACTTTATTCTATTTTCCCTGATGTTGCCTTAGTTACTAATTATTATCTTTGTTAAACTTGTTGTCCCTTCTGGATCCACTCTGCTTATTTTTACTGAAGTCACTCCTCTGGTCCAATGCCTTGTCTTTTCTCTTCAGACATATAAATTTACTGTTACCCAAACTCTCCTTCCTCCCTATTAATTTAAAGTTCTGTCACTCGAGTCATCTGATTTATCAGGATACTGGTCCCAGCCCATTAAAGTGGATTCAGCCCAATTCCCATGTACAGGATGAAGAGAAATTTTCTCCAACTAAATATTGGTAAGATCAACAACATTGTCCTCGGTCCACACTACAAACTCCATTCCCTGCTACGGACTGTATCCCAATCCTTGAATCATAGAATAGAATCCCTACAGGGCAGAAGGAGGCCATTTGGCCCATCGAGATTGCACTGACCTCAATCCCACCCAGGCCCTATTCCCCTTACTCCACATATTTACCCTGCTAATCCCCCTGACACTGGGGTCAATTTAGCATGGCCAATTAACCTAACCCTGAGGATTGAACCCCGTGCTGTCGGCACCAATCTGATCCACACCGGCCAGCTAGACTCCTCAAGGAATCCAGGCTGCTGTAGCAACAGAAACTTTTATATCCACGGATAGTGATGGGAGAGCCTCCAAATTGTTTCCATCGTATGACTGACCAGGAATCTCTCCTGCTCTTATTGTCTATCATTGGTGTATGTTCGAAGGGTGGCATGGTGGCACAGTGGTTAGCACTGCTGCCTCACAGCGCCAGGGATCCAGGTTCAATTCCTGGCCCGGGTCACTGTCTGTGTGGAGTTTGCACATTCTCCCTGTGTCTGCGTGGGTTTCCTCCGGGTGCTCCGGTTTCCTCCCACAGTCCAAAGATGTGCAAGTTAGGTGCATTGGCCGTGCTAAATTGCCCTTTAGTATCAGGGGGACTAGCTAGGGTCAATGCGCGGAGATAGGGCGGGATTGTGGTCAGTGCAGACATGATGGGCCAAATGGCCTCCTTCTGCATTGTAGTGATTCTGTGATTCTGTGAACCCGCACATCTTTGGAGTGTGGGAGGAAACCGGAGCACCCGGAGGAAACCCACGCAGACACGGGGAGAATGTGCAAACTCCACACAGACAGTGACCCAAGCCAGGAATCGAATCTGGGACCCTGGCGCTGTGAGGCAGTCCTAACCACTGTGCCACCGTGCCTTGGCAACTATCTGAGGCTGAACCAGACTCTTCACCATTCTGGTGTCATATTTGACCATGAGGTGAGCTGCTAACTACATATCTGCACCATGACTAAGACTGCCTAAAATTCTTGTCCTTTTTTCAAATCCTTTCACAGTTCTTTCTAATCTCCTCTAGCCCCACCCATCTTCTGAGAAATATGTCTTTCTCTAATTCTGGCTTCTTGGGTATTCCATTTTTAATTTCCCCACCATTGGTAGGCATGCTTTCAGCTCTGGAGTTCTCCATCTCTCCACCTCACTTCCATTCCTTTATAACACACCTCTTTGAGCAATCTTTTGGCCACCTTCCCTAATGTTGCCTGATGTAGCCCAGTATCAGATTTTGCTTAATACAGTTCTGTAAAGTGCTGAGAGACAATTTGTACGTTAAAAATGCTGTTTAATACAAGGTTTTGTGTTTCTTATCCAAAACACCAGGCAGGCAACTCAATCCCTGGTCATGGCTGCAGAGATTAGAATCTGTCCCCTTGACTATACTGCCCCCCTGCCACTGTCACTTTTTTTTATTTGCCACACATGAATGGTCTCCTTAGCCACAGTGCCATGGCTGGTTTGTTTGTCCAGCCTGCAACCTTTCATCCACAAGAGCAACAGGAATCTCCCATCTGTTGGAATAAGGACAAAGGCCGAGGTACCTCCAGTAATGCAACTGGGGTTTTTACTGTGTGACTTGCAACCTCCAGCAGTATGTCATTGATGAGCTACCCACCTCCCAGCATTTCATACATTAGCAGCTACAGCACACAGGGAAGGTGTCCTAGACAGGGGGATGTAAAATTTTAATCCCTCCTAATTTGACAGGAATCTATCAGTTCCAGGATCAGGATATTCCTGTCCCAATGGCAAAGGACCTGGATGGCCCTGAATTAGGAAACTCAACAAATAGTGAACACTGTAATTACATTCTGCTGACAGGCTCCAGAATTATTCATTGTCCCAGGTGAGGATGAAAAAGAAAGAACGCTGCAGGGCTGTAGCAAATTGTGGAATATTTATTTGACTTATTCTCCATATCATGACCATTTTGAACATAAGAACACCTGCAAATGATGAACACCTGATTTGAGTCCTTTAGGATGTCCCAATTTACAGTTGTTACTGTAGTGCGAAATCCACAAGTATCTGTTTGATATGGATTTTGCACACTCTCTTCCCATAATGTTACTCTGTGCTTACTTAAACACATGCGTTCTGTTCTTCTCCCCCCTTTTTGATTGACTCAGTATAAGCTGTTACATGTGAAAGAACAATTGCAAAAATGTTAATTCTGAAATAAACTTAGACTTGAATCTTTGACTTTGCCTGCTTTTAAAAGCAGAAAATGCAAGAATTGTTTTAAATATTAAGTGCTTCCATGCACCCTATAAGAGGTGAATTTTGGGGCCTGCAATATCTGTCAAAGGTTTTCAAACAGAAGGAAATAAGCCGTCATCTCCTTTGTAACAATATGATTGAGTTTAAATGAATGCTACTGCCTTTTAAACGAGGAAAAGGGTGAAAGTGTTTAATGTAGAAACAAGACAGTTAAGAAAGCTACAGGTACTTGGCATGGATTTGTTCCGTTTCAAGTTTAAGAATGATTAAGGTTCTCATTGCATTTACCAGGCAGTGGATGTCCCAATTAAAAGTGCCATATACCATGACCCTGAAAATTTGGGTGCCCAATGGCACACTCCTGTTGTGCCTCACGTTCACAGGGAGTGCAGTAAAGGGGTTTTCCTGCTGGTTTTCAGCAGGATCTGTTGGAGATGAAACTTCCACCCAAAACAGATTTGTCATGGGTTTTTCGAGTCTGACTTTAACATTTGGATAACTAATATCGCAGTATATCTTTAGCTGCAGCCTAAAGGAAGCCTGGACCATTGGTTTAAACATTGGATTTTTTGACATGGTGATTGATAACACTGAGTTTGCTTACTTGCTTACTGAGCTGCGAAAGTTACACCACTCCACTGAGAACAAAAGTGGTCTAATATTGATGATAATCCTTAGCCCACAGTGAGTCAATGTGAACCTGTTTACTGTTTGATTTTGTTTCCTTTATTCCTATTCTCTCTTTAAAAAAACTAATAATGTGCTATTTGGGAGTGAGCCAACATGCAGGTTATGTGTGACATTCTTCATAATTCAGATAACCCTCACATACTAGAAATGTAATTGGTTTTGCGAAACATTTCTTCTTTGCTTTGACGTTGTCAGATTGGTCCCACCTCCTGCTATGTGTAAAGATGTACATGACAGCTATTTTTTTCCCTCCTGCCTACCTCCATTTTGAGAATAATGTTTAAGCTCGTACTATTATTTTAGAAGTCAAATAAAAGTAAGGCTTTTTTTTTTGGAAAAAGCATTTAGTAGGGTTTTAATCGGAATGCTCCTGCTTGCTCCATCAAAAAAGAGATTTTTAGCAATTCCTGAATAGTCTTGTCCAATGGTCCCTTTAAGGATTGCTGGTTAAGTTGCACACACTCAGGTATGAATGGGTGGAGAATGCTGCGCTCACACAGTCCATTTGTAGCTCAGAATTACACAGGAAGCACCTGATTGATCATCTTGCTGGTGCCAGTACAGAGCGAGACTGCGGATAGTTGGGAACCTGTCTCGGGGGCAGGGAATTCATATGGTGTTCGTGGAAGTGGAAATGACTAGGGTTGGGAAGCATTTTCCGATCAGGGCCATTGTGATCTCCTGGACTCGTTTCGATCGCCTCAGGGGGTCGGAGAGGAATTTCCCAGATTTTTTTTCCCCATATTGGCCCTGGGGTTTTTCACTCTAGGTTTTCGCCTCTCCCTGGAGATCACATGGTCTGGAATGGGGGGGTGGGGGTGAGTTAATAGGTTGTAATGAACAAAGCATCGTAGCTGTGAGGGACAGCTCGGTGGATAGGATATTGGTATGTAGATAGGCTGGAAAATTGGGCGGGGATCCTGGATTCAGGATTCAATCCTGGACCGGGGAGCGGCGCGGGCTTGGAGGGCCGAAGGGCCTGTTCCTGTGCTGTATTGTTCTTTGTTCTTTGATTGAAAGTAGCCTGCCACTGCCAATCTCAAGAGCCTACCCAAGATGGAAGCAGCTGGAGTAGAAGTGCAAAAAGGCTGGTAAATCAGGACTGAGGTATAGATCAGGAGTAGCAAATCATCTGAGAATCTGATGAAGGAGCAGAGACTGAACCCAGAAAAAGAACATAGGATTGTCTGCAAAGCTTACAAGAGTTTTTGATCTTTCATTTTTCTCTTGTCCTTGCTTTCAGATAGCATACCTTCACAAGACATATCTTGAGAGCGGTTTTCTGGCCATGTTGCACCTGGTGCAAATCCCACTAAGTAGGAAAAGTTCCATGTGAACCCAAAATCAGGATTTGCACTGGGCACGAATCAGTTTGTGATCTTCCTGGTTCCTTTCCAATGGCGCAAACTGGATTGCACCCAGAAAGGATGAGAATAGGGTGGCACAGTGGTTAGCACTGCTGCCTCACAGCGCCAGGGACCCGGGTTCGATTCCCGGCTTGGGTCACTGTCTGTGTGGAGTTTGCACGTTCTCCCCGTATCTGCATGGGTTTTCTCCGGGTGCACCGTTTTCCTCCCACCGTCCGAAGATGTGCTGGTTAGGTGAATTGGCCATGCTAAATTCTCCCTTAGTGTACCCGAACAGGTGCCGGAATGTGGCGACTAGGGGATTTTCACAGTAACTTCATTGCAGTGTTAATGTAAGCATACATGTGACTAATAACTTTAAGTTGATTTAATTGAAATTGACTTAAGTTTCAAAAATACTTATGAGACTGACATGCGATCCTCTACCCTCCTGGAACCCGGAATGTTTCTCCCACCTCACCAAGCAGAAAGGCACACGGGCGTATTTCACTACAGGTCCTTTAAAGTGGGGACCAGGTGCCATGGACTGTGAGGGGGAGCAAGGGGGTAAGTACTGCTCAGCAATTACCTTCAGGGTGCAGAAGGGGAGGTCAGCCACTGCCCATGGTGTGGGCGGGAGGGGTATTCAAGGAAGCTGGGGGTTGGGGGGGTTGGGATATGCTGGAGGTCCTCAGGCTGGGTGCCTCCACTGGGATGGGGGTCACGTGGCTCGTCTTCTCTTTGCCTGCTGAAAAACCTTTGAGGTCAGTTTCAAAGCCCAGTCGTGTAGCATTGGCTACTCTGCTCTCTGTTTGCTTGAGAGGCTCTGAGTGTTTTTGTTGACATTCCATTTCATGCCCCACTAACTATTACAAGCACCAAGTCCAGGTCTGGTGGCTGTAGCCTCAATCAAAGGAGCTTGTCAGATATTAACACAGCACTTCACACTGCATCAACTCTGAAATGCTTCCTAGAATGAGCACCTGTTATGTCTAAGCTCATCATTTTTCGAAGGGGAATTTTTATTTCTGGTCTAAACTGCATGCCATTCCTGGAAGCTGGTTTTCACCCAAAAAATAGATGGCTCCACTCAGAAATCATATTGCAAGAGGACCTTCTCACAGCCACTATTTTTCTCTACATGATTATCAGAGAGGTGAACACAATCCCCCACCTGTTGCTGCCAATGGAGAGCGGCCTGGGGGATCAGGGCTCCTGATGTGGGCAGGAATCTCAAAACCAAAACCTATCAACCCAAGAGGCTGGCCGTATGTCACTCAGAGAGAGAGGGTGGGATAATCATGTTAATAGGAGGGGAGGGGGCAATATCTGGCTCCCTGTTGGGCTTTAAGTCATAGGTCTGCACTGACTGTCCAGATGCATTAGGTATGATAGCATGACAGCAAAAAGAGCACAAGATGTGCAAGCCTGAGTATCAATGGTGGCTTATTGGTCTGGTCTTGTCTGCCTCTCAAAATACTTGTACCCTCTCATATTCCAGCAAGTCATACTTGTAAAACCAATAGGCCATCACCATATAACCTTTAGCACTCTCAACAGCCCCACTCTTCAAGCCAAGGTTAGTGTAGAATCCTAAACTGTCAAGGGTTGATTGCTGGGGGCTGGACATTGGGAGGGGTAGGCTAGCAACTCACAACAGTGACCACCATAGCACATGATGGATCTCACTGTAGCTAATGTGAAGGGAGGATACAGCCAGATGGGAAGCCATTGGTGACAGTGAGGGACCATGGGCAGTACCTCTGGGCATTGAGGTGATGAAGTATTATAAACAACAGAATTCAAGGTGGTGCATGCTGCCAGAGACAGAGAAGGCTTGGAAGCCTCCAGGATCGTGAGACCAAGAGGTGATGGGAGGGATTGAGGGTCCTGGGATGGATAACCTTACTGACGATCTCTCTCCTTCTCCCAGTCCTCCCAGAGTAACAATGCATTTTGGAATAGAATCGGTCGAGCGGCAGCTATTCTTATTAATGCTGTTGTTGTGGACAGACATCACTGACTGTGGCAGGAGCAAACCAGGCTAGAGTGTGAACCAGAACAGTGGGCCCCTGGTCAGCTCAGGACCCAGCCACCCATCAAATCGAGAGGAGGGGCCAGGAAATCTCTGATGTACAGGACTCATATGTCCTATAATGAGCTGTCAGACACCATGTGTCTCCAAAGACACTGCCTCATCAAGGAGACAGTGCAGCATCTTTGCCAGTCCTCACAGACAAGGCACCATGTGGAGGAGGAGGAGGAGGACACCCACTCCCAGTGGCATAATGGTCATGGCACCCTGAATTTCCTCACCACCAGGTCATACCAGGGCTCAAGCGAAGACTTGTGTGGCATTTCGCAATCTTCGGCCTGCAAGTGCATCTGGGCGGTCACGAACATTTTGTATGCCCAGGCATCCCACTACATCAACTTTGACCTGGCCAGGACCACTAAGATGCCCGAGCTGCAGTATTCATTGCCATTGCCGGTCTGCCTCTGATCCAGGGGGCTATTGATGGTACACGTGTCGCTTTGAGAGCCCCTTGACATCAGGGAGTGCCCTTCGTTAACCGGAAGGCATTCCATTCTCTGAATGTTCAAATAGTGTCTGATCGCCGAATCAATGTCATGCATGTGTGTGCACACTATCCTGGGTGCGTGCATGACAGCTTCATCCTGGGGCAGTTGGAGTTCTCTGGGGTCTTCAAGGATGCCCCCTCCCCGCCCCCCCCACCCCGCCCCCGGAGACTGAGTCCTGTTATGAGACCCACACTGCCACCAGGACTGCTGTTGAGCAGTGCATAGGCCTACTAAAAATGCCGTTCCACTGCCAGGACCCCTCTGTCAGAGCTCATCAGTACAGCCCCCAGAGGGTCTCCTACATCAAAGTGGTCTGCTCTGCTCTCCACAACCTGGCACAGCAGCAGGGCAAAATTGTGGAGGAGAAGGAGGAGTATGCAGCTTCATCTAAGGAAGAGGCGGCAGACCAAGAGGGAGTTGAGGATGAGACCGAGATGGACCGGATAATGGAGGACAGGCAGAGGCAAGGCTCCGACATGCCAGGAAGATCAAAGAGGCCCTGATAGCCTCCTGATTCAACAATTAGGAGGCTTGATGTCCAGCAACTGAAACCCCACTGCACTGCCTCCAAAGGTTTTAACCCCTCCCCGCCACAACCCTTGTCCACCCTCCCAAAAATAGTTTCCACCTTCTCAGCACCAGTCTGCACCCTCCCAGAACCCTTGTCCATCAATTCCTGAATCCATTTTCCCCCTCCCAAGAACAGTGCTCTCCACCCCCTCTCCGAGGGTCTCATTGACATCACATTAGGGGTGATGGGCTTGGGTTGGCTGTGTCAGTGAGTCACTGATTAAGGCAGTAAGGTAACGACGACTTGCTGTGAGGGAAGCTGTGATGCTCCTCTGGCTCAGCCTCAGTTTGACTCCTGGCTTTTCTTCTGACTGCACACAGACTCCCAGCTCATGTCTGTGTGAGGATTAAAGGCACACTCGTTTGGTCAAATGCGCCAGTTCACCCCTGCCTACTCAGTGCTCTTAAGATTTATTAATCTTGTGTGGTCTATGTCTAGGTGTATTCCCAAGATGCACTTCATAAGTGGAGGCAGCCTGCTGCCTTCCGTGCCCTGTAGCCTGAGATGCCTTTGGCGGGCATCCTCTGGAGGGCCTGTACCCAGAGGGTCCCGGCCGACTTTCGGGTGTCACTGGTGTTGCAGCGTCACCCTGTTCTACCCGTTGCCCAGGAGGCGTAGTGGTATCAAGCAGGGTGGATTCAGAAGGGCTGGGGACTGCCAGAGTCTCCTGGGTGGAAGCCCCCAGAACAGGCTCGAGAGGTCCCTCCTCCTTCAGGCTCCTGGAACATTCCATGGGACACTAAGGCAGCTGGAGTTCCAGAAGCTTCTGAGTCACCCGGTGATGCCAGTCTTGGAGGCCCAACATTGTATGCACCATGGTGTGAGAGCCCTCAGCAATGGACCTCTGCATATGGACGAAGCTCTCAAAACCATCAGCCATGGTCTCCTGTTACTGAGCCATGCTCTTCAGGCCCTCAGCCATGGTACTTCGAGACTATGGCATGCTCAGACAGCCTGCCGCTAGCTTTCCATGGCCCTTACAGTGTTGGACTGGGTGCCACGCAATGCCGGCACCATCTCCTGCGTCTGAAGGCTTTGCGACTCCTGCAATCAGCCTTGCAGTTGCTGGAATGTCACTGACACTTGCTCCTGGACTTCCCAGCTCTGCCTTTGCATCTCCAGCAGCTCTGGGAAAACCTTTTCCAGAGATTCAGCATGGAACCATAGAATCCCTACAGTACAGAAGGAGGCCATTCAGCCCATTGAGTCTGCACTAACTCTCGGCGTCTAGATAGGAAGGGATTGTGAAGAGGAGTGCTAGGGCATTTGAGGAAGATGCTGAGGGGGTTGGGTGCTGGGAGGCTGCGAGGTGTCAGAGAGTGGATTAATGTCGACATTCCAGGTGTGACACATGTGACTGGAGACAGGTGGTCACTCACCCTTGCAGCTCAAATTAGGTCATGTGTTTCCTTGCAGTATTGGACGCTGGTCCTCCGTATCAGGCTTCTGGCACTGACTGCTGCAGCCATTGCATCACAGGCTGGATTTGCCTCGCTGCTTCTGGGTTTTCTACCCACTCGGGGTATAGGTCCCGCCTCTCCTCCACAGTGTCAAGGAGCCTTGTCAAATCTGCCCCAGGAAGCGTGAAGCAGTTCTCTGTACTGCCATCCTCCTGGCTTGACTGGCTGAGAGTACAGAGGTACCGTTTAACTATAGCTTTCCTCTGTTAACAGTGCATAGCTGAGCCCAAGTTCGGGTGGATAACACATCCAAATCAGCATGTTTCACATGGGGGTTTTCATTGCACAAGTGCGGGAAGATCACAATCAGATTCATACCAGAACAGCCAGCGTGAGGCGTACTGGTTTTTCATATCCAAAATGACACTTGGTCATTTTTTTGGAAAATTCCACCCCTTTTATTTCTTACCACAACCTTTGTTCCTGCTCCACCAACTCTTCTATCATTTAATCTCTCCATCTCCTATCACACACCTTTCTTTAGTTCTTTTGCCACTCTTCCCCCATTTTACCTGCTTAAAATCTAACTTGTTCAGCTCTGATGAAAGGTTATTGACCTGAAATATTTACCCAGCAGGGAATACCAGATGTTTGTCATTGGGGACTGCAACAAAATTGGAAGTTTCTGAGTGCCAATTTACTGTGCACCACCGGCCCCCCCAACCCCGCCCCTTCAAAACATCCAGTTTGCCAAAAATAACCCTGCTGGGTATTGTCAGTGCATAAACATGGACACGTTACATAGAACATAGAACAGTACAGCACAGAACAGGCCCTTCGGCCCACGATGTTGTGCCGAGCTTTATCTGAAACCAAGATCAAGCTATCCCACTCCCTATCATCCTGGTGTGCTCCATGTGCCTATCCAATAACCGCTTAAATGTTCCTAAAGTGTCTGACTCCACTATCACTGCAGGCAGTCCATTCCACACCCCAACCACTCTCTGCGTAAAGAACCTACCTCTGATATCCTTCCTGTATCTCCCACCACGAACCCTATAGTTATGCCCCCTTGTAATAGCTCCATCCACCCGAGGAAATAGTCTTTGAACGTTCACTCTATCTATCCCCTTCATCATTTTATAAACCTCTATTAAGTCTCCCCTCAGCCTCCTCCGCTCCAGAGAGAACAGCCCTAGCTCCCTCAACCTTTCCTCATAAGACCTACCCTCCAAACCAGGCAGCATCCTGGTAAATCTCCTCTGCACTCTTTCCAGCGCTTCCACATCCTTCTTATTGTGAGGTGACCAGAACTGCACACAATATTCCAAATGTGGTCTCACCAAGTTACCTAGCTCATTTTTGGTACCCTGATCTACTTATTTAGTTGTTTCTAACAAGCATAAAACATTCTCAGAGAAACCCTTTCAATCAGGAGAAGTATCTGCATACTCCCACTGCCTCCCGCCTCATCACCCCTCTTCACCTCTCCCAACTCCTCTCTCCCTTCCCCACCCACCCCATGATATCAAGCTCAGCCTTCCTTCTGTCACACCTGGTTCACCCTCCTCTTTCCATTACCTCCAGCATCGCAAGCTCCTTAGTTCCACCACAGCTTTGCTACTGATGGGAATGTCCAGGCCACATTAACGTTGTTTCTCACTCCACAGATGCTGCCCGATTTGCTGAGTATTTCCAGTACTTTCTGTCGTGATTACAACAGAAATTTCTTTTTATTTTGGACAAGTAACAATTGATTTCTCCTCAAAGTAATGTTTTCATGCACATGCCAAACCAGGTAGAAATATTGTTTTCACTATTTTAATTTAATATAACATTGGAACACAATGCAGTGTTAGTAATAAAATGCCTTTTTATTGTTCTGCAGACTATTCCAAGGTTCACCTAACACAGTTGATGGAAAAAGCTGAAGTGATTTCAGGGCGCATGTTGAAGTTTTCAGTTTTCTATCGTAACCAGCACAGAGAATATTTTGACCATGTTCGGTAAGAAAAATCACAGGAAAAGCCCTTTGCATTTTCATTGTAAAATTTGAGAAAATTATTTATTGTTAAACTTGGAGACTACTGAGGAGAAGGATATTTTTAATAAAATCTTGAGTCATATCTTTTTAATGATGTAGTGGGAGAAATTAGTGTGTGTGATACAGTAAGTTTATCATATCTAATGTTAACTCCATACAAACATTTACTGCCATCTGAGAAGCAACGTGTTAACTATTCTTTTGTAGTCTTATTCACAGCCAGTGACAAATTTGGGTTGTCTAGTGGTAAGTGAGATAAAATGATGTTGATAAAATGGTGCTGAAATTTGGAAAATAAAAGCTGATTGTGTAGGGGATAATATATTGGCTTGGATAGAAGACTGGCTGGTCACCAGGAAGCAGAGTAGGCATAAAAGTGTCATTTTCGAGTTGACGGAGTGTAATGAGCGGTGTGCCACAGGGAACAGTGCTGAGACTTCAACTTTTTACAATTTATATAAATGATTTGGATGAAAGGACTGAATGTTGCTAAATTTGCTGATGGCACAAAGATAGAACAAAGATAATTACAGCACAGGAACAGGCCCTTCCGCCCTCCAAGTCTGCACCGACCATGCTGCCCGACTGAACTAAAACCCCCTACCCTTCCGGGGACCATATCCCTCTAGGTAGGAAAGTAATTTGTGAAGAGTACATAAGGTGGCTACAAAGGGATATAGATAGGGAAAATGAGTGGACAAACCTCTGGCAAATGGAGCTTGATGTGGAAAAATGTGAAATTGTCCTTTTTAGCAGGAAGAATAAAAAAGCATATCATTTAAATGGTGGGAGGTTGCAGAACTGAGGGGGATCTGGGTGTCCTACTGCATGAATCACAAAAGGTTTGTATGCAGATACAACAAAGTAATTAGGAAAGCTAATATAATCTTATCGTTTATTGTGAAGGAAATAACATACACAAGTAGAGAGGTTATGCTTCAGTTAAACAGGGCACCGATGAGACCATTTCTGCAGTACTGTGGACAGTATCGGTCTCCTTATTAAAGGGAGGATGTAAATGTGTTGGAAGCAATTCAGAGAGGGTTTACTAGACTAATTCCTGGCTTGTATCCGCTGCAGTTAAAAATAGTAATGGACAATTTGATTGAAATATGTAAGATCCTGAGGGGATAGGGTGGCTATGGTGAAGAGGTTTTTGCTTGGGGAGAATCTAGAATTGTTTTAAAATAATAGGTCACCCATTTAAGACAGATGATTTTTTTTTCTCTTAGGGTTTTAAGTCTTGGAACTCTTTGTCTTCAAAATATTCAAAGACTCTGCCAGAGTTAGATGAATTCTTGATAGACAAGGGGATGAAAGGTGATCTGGGGTAGGTGGGAATGTGGAGTTGACGTTACAATCAAATCAGCTCTAGTCTTATTGAATGATGGAGCAAGCTCGAGGGGCCAACTGCTCCTCATTCATAAGGTCAAATGTTACTACTTCAACAAATATCAATGAACAGCTTGGTTTTAAATGAATTTGCGGTGCTTTTTCTGGTGAAGTAGCAAAACGTAATAATGCAAGCGAGAGAAGGTCAGTAAAATTTTAGAATTAGTATTTTTAAACCTACATTAATTGCGTCTCCAGCAACAATGTCTATATCTTCAAGCATTAGAAGCTGTGCAGAGGCAACCAGAAAATATCAGCAAAAATATTGCATTATTAATATATTAATTGCTTCTAAAATTTCTCAGTTGCTGACAGCATTATGATCTAGATTCCTTAGGGAATACTCCAAATTAATTTACATGTTCATGTACAATATGATCCCATGCAATCTTAACATAGCTAGTTTGATCTTGAATTGATTTCAGTGACAGTATGATTTTGAGAAACAATTTTATTTCATAATCCTTTTCCTGATTGTATTCCACATAAAGTTCCTGGGATGGTGCCCAAATTCTGACCCACAATTGCATTCCCAGTACCTTCTGCGTTAAATGTAAAGAGGAACACTCCTGCTACTTCCAGCACCATATAAAATATGAAGACTACAGCATTGTTTTCATGTACATCAGATAATGGCTCCTGCTCAGTTGAATTTCATGAAGGAATCCGATGCTTGCATGCAAGGGGCATCACATCTGTTTCAAGTAGGCACAATGGACTTGGGGAAGTTGCTTCATTGACATGGCAGCACCTGGGCACAGATCAGGTGTAGGATGTTTTTCATCAAATGGACGCGTTGGTCCCTGTACTGAGTGAAGGAATTGGAGATCTTAGTTCTGAACATACCTTCTGAGCATTATTTAGCTTTAGCCTCAGATGTGATATGATTAAAGTTTTAACAATGATTAGCCAACTGAAGACATCGTTTATTAGAAATGAATAGGGAGGAAAGCATTTTTGGTCCCATGGTGGAATAGTCTTCAGTTTAAGAACCTTCCTCATTTGTTCCTTCACTCACGTGACTGCTCTCCTCTGTGCTGTTCCCATTCTATGTTCATGCTACAGCTCTGAGCTCTGTGAAAAATGGTACCACCCTCCACCTGCATTGAACCCCAGGTCTCCTAACTCCAAATCCATTACTCAGCTTCATTGTCCCTTGTACCACAGTCTCGTTTTTTTTGCCCCTGATTTCAGAGCCCTGTCCACCCAAATAAGCAATGTATGCAATATTACTCATTCAGAAATTCCAACATGCATTGTTAAATTTCTAGAGTTTAATCATTTCTGTCTCCTCTCATTTCTAAGTCTAAGGTTTCTTCTAGAAGGTTCTTTCTAAACGAAGTCAATCAAATTAGTTAGGAAGTGCAGACTCAGCAGTTCATAGAGAAGTCCGAAGCTGGCTGGAAATTGGTTTATAATAATTGGGGTGAGCTGCTAACACTGACTGTGCCTCCAGGGCAGTTCTGCATTACTAACAAATGAAAATTACTGTTTTCAGGGAGCATCAGGGGCAAATGATGCAAACTTCCATTAAAGATAACAGTGGCAGTCATGGTTCTCCCATCAGTGGGAAACTGCAAGGCATCTTCTTTAGCTGCAACACTGAATTCAACACCGGCAAACCTCCGCACGATTCACCTTACGGGAGATACCGCTATCAGATTCCTGCCAGCAAACTCTTCAATCAGAACACTAACCTCTATTTTGGTGATTTCTATTGCATGTATACAGCTTACCACTACATTATTCTTGTGATTGCACCGGCGGGATCAGAGGGAGATGAATTCTGCAAGCAGCGACTTCCTCAGCTAAATATTGCAGACAACAAATTCCTGACATGCACAGAGGAGGATGGTAGGCTTGTTTATCATCACGCCCAGGATGCTATTCTAGAAATCATCTACACTGACCCAGTGGATCTCTCTCTTGGTAGTGTGGCTGAGATCAGTGGCCATCAGCTAATGAGTTTATCCACAGCAAATGCAAAAAAAGATCCTAGCTGCAAGACTTGTAACATTAGTGCTGGACGTTAACTGAACAACCTGCAGTATTCACACTACTGACATTAATATAGTTTTCATTTTGTGTTATTTCAATTCTTCCCTCTTGAAAGCACGCATATGATGCAGCCTTTCACCAAAAGCTGATCCGCTAGTTGATTTATTTACTGAAACATTCGTTTTACGGACTATGTAAATGTCTGTTTCTTTTTGTGAGATACTTCATAAAGTTGCTGCAAAGTTCCTGCTTTAAGAGAAAATACAGTTGATATTAATGTGCTCTTGCAAAGGAAAAATGTTAGCTTATTGCGTAGTGTTCTAAATCAAATATTTAACCCAAATGAACAACTATCAATTGGAACAAGCATGAAGGTTACAGTGGCAGCATGACTTTATCTTGCAAAATAGAAATACAGTATTTCCAACTTGTTCATTAAGTGTTCACATTACTTGTAATAACTAGTTAATAAGAAACATTTAAAACCGCTGTATTTGAAGAAAATAAATGTAATACAATAGAAAAATATTTGTATTTGTACTGTTCAAAAAGATTTACAGTTCAGTGGATGATCAACTACACAGCATTTTGTAGTAATTTCACAGTGTTATGAAACCATACTGCTTCTAAAAAATTAAATGGCTGTAAAATGCATACATTACTATTCTATTTATTACATTCCAATACCGCAATAAGTTCATTATAATTCTTCTTATACTGCTTCCTACAAAGAAATACAAAGTGCCAGCATTATTTGGGTTAACCAAACATTAGCTTATAATTTAGTAGTTTTTTTTCCCCATGCATAGACAGTTTGGAACAAGGAACAGCGTTTCTGAATGGTTCACAACAAGTAAAAGAAATATCTCAATTTGTCTGGAAAACTCAAATTTCAACCCAAAAAAAACCAGTAAATTAACACTGTATTCAAAACATTATTCCAAATTTAATCATTGAATGTTGTAGAATATGACAGAGGGATTTTATATGGTGGCACAAATTAAAAACCTGAGTTGAATTCTCTGACTACCAACAATGATTTTGAACAAATGCTTCCAGTCTAGGATGCTTTGTGTTGCTTCAATTGAGTGTAGATAATAGCACACTCCTGAGCCAAGCAAAGAAATTCAGCATTCATTTCCATTTTACACGGAGGTTCCTGTTTAGCTACAAATATTTTTGGCAAGCTAGTTACAAGTGAATACATTCATTAGCATTTCAAAAGAAGTAAACTCAAAATGCATGCAGTTTAAATAAACATTTTAAAAAGAACACAAAAAGCCTTCACCAGACAATGGCAACTTAAAGTTGTACAGGATACGCATACAGAATTGGCATCAGCAAAGGCCAACAAACAGCTAGACGCTTTTTAAAAGGCTGGCTTCAAGTCTTCGAGGGATAAATTTAAGGAAATTGATTGAAATCGTGGTGAGTTGTACTATAGCACAGTTAGGCGTGAATTAATGAATACACTTCAAATAGATCAATCCAAAGTGAAGAAAATGTAAATCTTATAACATGGTAGGATGGGGATGTATTGGAAACTTCAGAAGCATGTTGGGCCATAATTTGCTGTGGGAATTAATCTAACAGCAGTTAGATTTACCATTGCACCCGGTTTAAGTGTTTACCTTGCAACTTGTTGAAAATGTGAGCGGCTAACATTGCAGTGAGGGAAATTGGTCATCTAAGACCTCAGTGAACAGGGCAAGCAACCATGTATTTCAGTGCCAGTGAGGTTGACTAGCAGTAATTATCATTAAAATTGTACTTAGACTGAAATGGACAAGACTTAACCTTCTCTGACAAGTTTAGTTTGTATCTACTGTAATTTCACAACAGGCAATGCATTTCAGCAGTGAGCTAGACAGCAAGACATCATTTATGTGAAGCTAATAGCGTGGAGTGGTGTGACAGGGACAGCAGCTACGGATATTTGGAGCTGAACCATGCATTTACTGCTCCGTTGAAGTTGCTGTACCCTGTGTGCATAAATAACAGCAAGCAATATTATGCCAATCGCAAATGATAGTTCGTCAGTACTATTATTGTAAGAAGGGAGTTCGAGAAGGCGGCACATGAAAAGTTGAAAATAATTCATGCACTCTTATGATTACTCAGTATCCTGTCCTCTGTAATCAGTGATAACGAAATAGGCAGACATGATCAAATCAATGAAGGCTTGAGACACATGGGTTCAAAACAAAAAGAATGAAATCTGAAAGATGCTAAAAAGACCAGGCATGGTGTGAACACTGGGGCAGTTTTGTTATAGCGTAAGCAAGCTATTCCAGGCTCAAACAACTATATAAAACCAATGCATTACTGGAAACAAGCAGCAGTTCAGAACAGCTCCTTCCTATAAAACATCATTGACCTGAAACATGATCTGACTTTCTCTCCACAGATGCTGCCTGACCTGTTGAGTATTGCCAGCATTTTCTGTTCTTTATTTCAGATTTCCATAATTAACATTATTTTGCTTCTGGTTTTCACATTGGCTGAAAGATAAGCAGCAGGAACTTGTTCGGAGAGTGACTTAAGAATCTTCACGTCGAGTTCAAAGAATTGGGATTTGTTTGCAAACTACCATTTCAAATTTACATTTAAGTTGGGGAGATGGTGGCAGATTAATAACTGGATTAATAATCTCGAGGCCTGTGTCCCTGGTGATGGGTTCAAATCCCACCATGGCGACTGATGAAATTTAAACTCAGTGAACGAAATTTGGAATATAAAGCTGATGGGTCACTGTAAAACTAGCTTTGATTGTTGTTTAAAAAAAAGTCCAGCTAGTGGGAAGGAATTGGGCTCGAATTTCCTTGGACTGGCAATCAACATCGTATTTCCACTCCGATCCCAGTCACTTACCCAAACTGCTGTCTTGCCTGACCTTCCAACTCGGGTTGGGCCACTCGGGTGGTGCAACATGTTCTCGGGACCTAGCGTCAAGTGCAGCTCTGTCAAAGGGAAGGAAACCATGCCCCATTTTTACAGCACAAGCTGCCATAAAGCAGGTAAGCTTGCAGATCGTTGGCAGGCCAGGGGGGAAGGTGTGTATAAGGTAAGTGTGTAAGGGTCAGACCTCAGGAGGGGGCTTTCGGATTTCAGCGTTGGTGGGGGAGGGGGGTGGAGAGAGACCCTTGGGGGGATATGGGGAGGGTGCCCTGGGTGAGGGGGAAATTGGTGTGGGTTTATGCAATAGTTACCAAAAGATCATAAGGGTTTTAAATCTTCTAACCTTTGCTGGATAACTGTTGATGTAACCCAGTCAGAACCATCCGAAGTTTGCAATTTAAATCCCATTTTCCGGATGGCTCCCAGTGTAGGGCAATTGCCTAGGAAAAGTTGGCACTTCTTGGCAATTGATGTGCAAACCTTACCTGGGAACTGCAAAAGGGAATTCCCCAACGCATGTCCCCCTACCCCCCCAAATACCATCTGGGATCTCGGATGTTATAGCCCAATATCTGCCATTCTTACCTGCTCTAGCCTACAGTAACTCTAGATCCACAGAAATGTGGGTTCACTCAACTATCTGAAATGAACCTAGCCAGCCACTCAGTTGAAGGGCAGTTAAGGATGGGCAACAAAAATGGCCCACATCCCATGAAGGAATAAATAAAAAAAAAGAAAAGAACTTGAATGTAGAAGTGGTCAAGTTGATCGATAATACCAAAAGGGTAGGGAACAACTAATGATCAAATTAAAAAATAGTCTGTAATAGAGGAACTTCGGATCCTTTTCAGATCATGAACTTGGATGGCTCAAATGGCTTCCTTGTGACGTAACATCTTTTCAATAAACAGTGGATTGCTGAAAGGATTGACATTAGTTTTAAGTCAGACCTTAATGACACATCGACCTCTGAGATGCTGCAGGAACATTATGCATGCAAAATATGCCTGTTTCAGAATGATACACTTTACGCATGTTCTAAATTACAAAATATTACAAACATTTTTTTCAGTAAATAATTACCAAAAGTATAAATGACAGTGTTTCTACTGGACAATATAAAGGTATGCCAATCCCTAACTTGGATCTGAAATGGTTAAAGAACGGCCACAAAGAAGATTGGAACTGGAGTCCGAACAATTATAAATTCATCTTGAATTTCCCTTCGATAATCATACAAGAATTGGCAATCTTTGTATTTAAACAGTAATTGACTACTCAACGTAATAAAAACTGAAGAAACCATCAAAAACACATGATCAAAATAAAAAAGGCAGGCTTTTTTTTTGGTTGTACACGACACTTTTTTTTTCAGTTCACAATGACATAAATAAAGTGCTATGGTGGCTCACACAGAGACCATCAAATAATGTCTCCCCTCCCCCTCCCCCCACTAAATTTCTGCCTTGCCGAGGAATAATTCAACTATTCGCAGTTACTCATTGTCCGGAATAGGGTCTATTTCATAAAATTCTCAAAGCTACCTACTCAAAAATATTGTCAGTGCATCTTGTAACGTTTGTTGTCGTGTGTGACAGTGACTTTGATTAGTTGCTCAGCAACCCTCGTGTTCATTTTTGCTGTCACTGCTGGAACTTGTGGACTTCAGTGATCAATAAAGTGCAGCCAAGTGTTTCTATGGCACAAACGCGAGAAAGAAGTATCCAGAGCTTTAGAAAGGAGTGAATAATTCCCTCTGGTTCAGTTAAGGACAAGAAAATCGTCTTCTGTGTAAGGTTTGTCTTTAAGAACTCAAAGCAGTTTTTGAGCCATCGTGCTTGGTGATGAGTGCCTCCAGCAATCGAAGCTTTGCTTTCATGTGCTTGTACTCGCTGTACTCTTCAGCCATCGGTATGCGGTCTTCTTTCTGTACGTTCCTACAAGAAAAATCTGCGTGATTATTATCATTTCCAGGGAAATCAACATGGTTAATTAAAACTCTTTGTCACAGAGTTGAGTTAATCTGCAATTATATCCCCCCCCCCCCCCCCCACAACCTCCCCCCACAAAATGAGCTTCTGGTCACAGCTCTCCTGGCAATAGAATAAGGCAAGTTGAGAACAACTTCATCTCCAGATGGAGCTAAGAGGAACTGATCCATTTGGACAGAACAGCAGGAAGAAACAAATACAAAATAGAGAAAGAATTGTTCATTCTCACTGTCCCAAGGAGAATTTTACTCATTTAGCCAGCGGAACAGGAGCAGTCTGTTTGACATGCTGGGCCATCTCATTAGCTCCAGCTTTTCAATCTGATTTCTTACCCTTCCTTGCTATCCCCCTCAATACATTTATTTACAAAATACATATTTCTGCCTTCATTTCAAGTTCCTCAGTTTGATTTTATACCCTTGAGCAGAATTTTCCACCTACTTGCAAACTTTTGCCTAATAATTTTTTCTGATATTTGATTTTCACTTGATTTCTAAAATTATACCCATTGGTTCCACTTTCCATCACGCAAACCAGCCTCCCATCCATTGACTCTGTCTACACTTTCCGCTGCCTTGGCAAAGCAGCCAACATAATTAAGGACCCCACGCACCCCGGACATTCTCTCTTCCACCTTCTTCTGTCAGGAAAAAGATACAAAAGTCTGAGGTCATGTACCAACCGATTCAAGAACAGCTTTTTCCCTGCTGCCGACAGACTTTTGAATGGATCTACCTTGCATTAATTTGATCTTTCTCTACACCCTAGCTATGACTGTAACACTACATTCTGCGGCCTCTCCTTTCCTTCTCTATGAACAGTATGCTTTGTCTGTATAGTGCGCAAGAAACAATACTTTTCACTGTATATTAATACATGTGACAATAATAAATCAAATCAAAATTCACCTTGAACAAGGAATCAGCCCTAGGCTCATCTTAAAGGCAGTATATCCTTTGTAACATGGGTTCCACAAAATTGAAGACAACAGACCAGAATGCTGTACTGGCACAGCTGAGGCTGTGTGTTACGTTGGTGGGGCCAGGATTGCAGGAGGAGCAGTGAGCTATCTGCTCTGATTGTCCAGATAATCTGCGGTAGTTGTCACCAGCCAGCAATGTAGTTTAGCCTGGCTGTGATAATAAGACTAATGGGGAAGCTTGTAATCTGGCCAGCAGGTACAAATTAAAGGGATGTACACTGTAAAGGGAAGTGAACGCATGCAACAGAGGGTGGTAAACTGAGAATAAAAATACCAATTTAATCAAAAATACAAAAAACAGCTTTTTACATGAGCAGTACAGTGCACACACAGAGGGTTGCAATGTGCGCCGAGTGGCGTGCCGACTGGCACAGCGTGTGCACGCCAAGTGGCGCAGCGTGTGCACGCATGCGTGCCAAGTGGCGCACCGTGTGTGCGCGTTTGCGCCGAGTGCTGCACCGTGGGCGCGCCGAGTGCTGCACCGTGTGCTGAGTGGTGCACTGTCCTAGCTGGTACAGTGAGTGTGTGCTGAGTGGTCTGGTGTATGTGTCTATGCAGAGTGGTGAAGTATGGGGCTATGATGGGAGGCCATGCATGGGGGTCATGTAGGGGTGGGATGGAGGAGGGCCTCAATGCTGGTGATCCGTGTCGGGGAAGGGATGGGGGAACATGCCACCAATGAGAGGGGGGAGTTAGGGGTCCCAATGTCCCCAGGGGAGGAGGGGGTCTCCCGGTGCACAGTGATATTGGGGTGCCCTTACAGAATGGCACCACGTGCTCTGAAGCTGGACTCACCTCCCCCCGCCCCCGGCCAATTCACAGTACTGCTGTGAAACTCAGCAATCTCCAATAAAGTGGCTGAGTGTGGGAGGGCGGCAGTGCGGAGCGGGCCTGACAGACCGATGGGAATCGCTCCGTTATTCTCACCATCATAATGGGGTTTTTTTATGTGGGGGGGAGGGGGGGGGAGGAGTTTCACCCAGAGACTTTGGTTTGTGGGGTTTAAAAAGAGACTGGGCTGGGGAGACTGCTATTAAACACAAATCCTCAGCACGCGTTACATTTTCCAATAATCTTCAGCTAAACAAAATTGTGAAAAGTCAGACTGTGTGGTTTTGCTGATGCATTGGCAATGTGTTCACCTGCAGCTGCTAATCGCTCCTACTTACCTGCCTGTCTGTTTGAAAAACTGCTCTTCAAACTCTCGGAGAGCTTTGCGCAATTTCTTTTTTTCTGATCGAGTTTCACGGAGTTGTTCCAACAGTTCAGGCCTGTCAATAATAAATGCATTAAACTTGGCACACTGACAGGTTGAGAGAAAATTAATTTGTCCCACACCGTAATTAATTAAAAAGATATAGTCCCAAATTAAAGAAAATTTCCATTTATAAACAGTGTTTCACAACCTCCAGCATCCCAAAGCGCTTTAAAGCAAATAAATAAATCGCTATTCTCCTGTAGTCAAAGCATTCATTTATCCCATTGGCCAGAGCATCAGGTGGAACTGCCCCCTGATCTGCTTTCAAATAGCACCATGGAATCTTTCACATCCATCTCATCAAAAGACAACAGTTCAAATAAAGCAGCACTCCCTTGGTGTCAGCTTAGATCTGCTTTCTGTGTAGGCGGAACGTGAATGCACAATCATGCAACTCAGAGTCAGAACTGAACACTGAGCCTGGTCAACACCATTGCTTGTGAAGAAAATGTTCTTATTTTAATATTTTTGGAGTTTATTGTGTTATTCTGTGAAGCAGGTATGTGGTGTGTCTGTGAGTGCGAGAGCGCGAGAGCGCGAGAGAGGGTGTGTGCGCGGGAGAGGGTGTGTGCGCGGGAGAGGGCGTGTGCGCGGGAGAGGGCGTGTGCGCGGGAGAGGGCGTGTGCGCGGGAGAGGGCGTGTGCGCGGGAGAGGGCGTGTGCGAGAGAGAGGGCGTGTGCGAGAGAGAGGGCGTGTGCGAGAGAGAGGGCGTGTGCGAGAGAGAGGGCGTGTGCGAGAGAGAGGGCGTGTGCGAGGGAGAGGGCGTGTGCGCGGGAGAGGGCGTGTGCGCGGGAGAGGGCGTGTGCGCGGGAGAGGGCGTGTGCGCGGGAGAGGGCGTGTGCGCGGGAGAGGGCGTGTGCGCGGGAGAGGGCGTGTGCGCGGGAGAGGGCGTGCGCGCGGGAGAGGGCGTGCGCGCGGGAGAGGGCGTGTGCGCGAGGGAGGGCGTGTGCGCGAGGGAGGGCGTGTGCGCGAGGGAGGGCGTGTGCGCGAGGGAGGGCGTGTGCGCGAGGGAGGGCGTGTGCGCGAGAGAGGGCGTGTGCGCGAGAGGGAGGGCGTGTGCGCGAGAGAGAGGGCGTGTGCGAGAGAGAGGGCGTGTGCGAGAGAGAGGGCGTGTGCGAGAGAGAGGGCGTGTGCGAGAGAGAGGGCGTGTGCGAGAGAGAGGGCGTGTGCGAGAGAGAGGGCGTGTGCGAGAGAGAGGGCGTGTGCGAGAGAGAGGGCGTGTGCGAGAGAGAGGGCGTGTGCGAGAGAGAGGGCGTGTGCGAGAGAGAGGGCGTGTGCGAGAGAGAGGGCGTGTGCGCGAGAGAGGGCGTGTGCGCGAGAGAGGGCGTGTGCGCGAGAGAGGGCGTGTGCGCGAGAGAGGGCGTGTGCGCGAGAGAGGGCGTGTGCGAGAGAGAGGGCGTGTGCGAGAGAGAGGGCGTGTGCGAGAGAGAGGGCGTGTGCGAGAGAGAGGGCGTGTGCGAGAGAGAGGGCGTGTGCGAGAGAGAGGGCGTGTGCGAGAGAGAGGGCGTGTGCGAGAGAGAGGGCGTGTGCGAGAGAGAGGGCGTGTGCGAGAGAGAGGGCGTGTGCGAGAGAGAGGGCGTGTGCGAGAGAGAGGGCGTGTGCGAGAGAGAGGGCGTGTGCAAGAGAGAGGGCGTGTGCAAGAGAGAGGGCGTGTGCAAGAGAGAGGGCGTGTGCAAGAGAGAGGGCGTGTGAGTATGTAAGTAATTTACTTAAATTGAAGACAGTTTGTTGGGCTGCATTTCAAAGAAGGATAAGGACAATGGAAAAAGATGAAAAAGAAGAAAAGCTATTTGGAGAGAGGTTGGGTGCTGTGTTGAGGTGCTGCCATGTCAGACTTCCTGGAGTGTGCTCAGTGCTGGGGGACAGCTGTGAAAAGAAGCAAAAAGTGAAGCCGCTTTCAGGCAACCCAGAAAAGTATTTGTTTTTTTTCTTAGAACCAGGACTTTGTTTTAAATCTTTTGTAATTTTCCATAGCAGAGTGGGAGAGAAGCTCTCGCATATCTATTCCATACAGAAACAGTGGGTGCATTGTGCTAACATTACTGTTTCTCTATCGATTAAATATCTATGGGGATTGTTGCTAAAGGGGTGTGAGCCTAACCAAGTAAAAATATTTGGGGGAATATGTTCCCCAAGATTAATTTTAACTGTGTAAATATAAAGGTTCGACACTTTTTCATTTATTAAAAGTGTTTTAATTTGATATTTAAAATCTCCCAAAAGTGTTACTGGAACATGTGGCTCCTGACTTCAGTACACACACCTTCTCATACATAAAAAATAGTTGTGATAGCTTGCCAAGTTTCCCTCTGGGACTTGGTTTGTCTGCCTAATCATGACATTTGGCAATGCTACCCAACTGAATGACTACATAGAATGTAAGGTTCAGAAACAGACCATTCAGCCCAAATTATCTCTGCCTTTGTTTATGCTGCACACAAGTCTACACCACTCTAATTCATGTAACCTTATCAACATATCCTTCTACATCTTACTAAAACTGAAGAATGATACAGCAGGCATGTTGTTCCACCCTGCCTGTGCCAATCAGTCCCATTGCCAGGTCCTGTCCCCATTGCCATGAGAAGTTCTCCCCTTCTTATCCAATTTCCTCTCGTAGGTTCCTACGAAATCTATTCCCATCACCCTTCCAAACAATGGATTCCAGATCATGATAAACCTGCATTATAAAACCTTTTTTCTCCTTCAAAGTCAATGACAGATGCTCTCCTGACTGGGGATGGGTGAAATGCAGAGTCTGAGTATTCTCCTAGTCCAAGACCACAAGTTAGTCATAAATCCCAGTGCTGAGTGAAATGAACTAACTTTCGAGGTACTGCTTTATCTTTTGAACAGAATATCTAATGCTACTAGCCTGTCTATTTGGCCTCATTCTTTCCCCTTGCATAAGATTATTTGGGGGGTCAGCAGACTGCCTGCTCCTGGTTTTCCCACAAATGCTGCCTCTCAGCTTGGGACGCCGTCACGTCCAAGTTCCCCTCCAAGTCGCACACCATCCTGACTTGGAGAGATCGCTGTTCCGTCCTTGTCGCTGGGCAGAAATCCTGGAAGTCACTGCTTAACTACACCTTAACGGCTTAAAAAGGCGGCCCACCACCACCACCTTCTCAAGGCAACTATAGACAATGTTGGCCTTGCGAGCAATGTCCCACCCTCTGAATTAATCCTTTAAAAATCCTACTGTTGCAAAAATCAATTTGCTCCTAATTTTAGATTGGGGATAAAGGCATGGAGATGAGGGGGTGTAAATCTCAAGCACGGAGCATTGCCCAGAGACACTGCAGTCAGACAAAACAACCGCTACACTGAATTCCCCCAAACTCCGCTGGGAATACGGAATCAGGAAGTTCACCACATTGCTTCCTCGCCGTGTTACCTGTTGTAAGGAATTCTGTTTGTAGGGGTATCTTGCATCCTTTCCTATCTTGTGTGTGACCATGTTGTGGTATAGTTAATTATTCATTACAGTAAAAGAAATTAAAAATTCATTGACGAGTAGAGTTTCGAATAGACAGTGGTTTCGAATGTCAAGTTATTGATTTTGGTTGGAGTACAGAGGTCGCTGACTATTCACTGAGCAAGTGACATTTTATAGAACTGGTCGTCCTCCTCAACAGCAATTAACCCCTAAAGTCCAGAAGGTTCCGTGACATCAATGATTGTAACATAAAAGCAAAATACTGCGGATGCTGGAGATCTGAAATCAAAACAGAAAATGCTGGAAAAACTCAGCAGATGGCTCAGTATCTGTGCAGAGAGAAACTGAGTTAATGTTTCGAGTTATTTTGACTCTTCTTCAGAGCTGAAGAGGGGGAAGTGTGATGGATTTTATATTGTATAAGAGTGAAGTATGTGGAGCAAAATAGGTCTTCCAAGATGGCGCCGAAGTCTGGCGACTTCTCGCAAGCTGTGCCCAGCGTACCCTCCAATTCTATTTCTTACTCTCATTCTATGTTTCTAAAACTCTATTCTAACTCTTAAACTCTCTAACAATGCTCACTTCCCTGCTGCCATCAGACTTTTGAATGAACCTACTTCTTATTAAGTTGATCTTTCTCCACATCCTAGCTATGACTGTGACACCACATTCTGCACTCTCTCCTTTCCTTCTCTATGTACGGTATGCTTTGTCTGTATAACGCGCAAGAAACAATACTTTTCACTGTGTACCATTACTTGGGGCAAATGAGGTCAAAGGTTATGGGGAGAAAGCAGGATTAGGCTATTGAGTTGGATGATCAGCCATGATCTTGATGAATGGCGGAGCTCGACGGGCCGAATGGCCTCCTCCTGCTCCTATCTTCTATGTTTCTATGTGTCAATAATAAATCAAATCAAATCAAGGTCAGGGATAGGTGAGAGCGAGCAGAGATTTGATAAAGATGTCATAGAACACAAGTCAAAGGAAGTGTTAAAGATTAAATAAGGTGCTGATAGTGGTATCAAGGTAAGAGAGCGGAATGTGTTAATATCAGAACAAGGGTCAGCATCTGTGAAAGCAAGACCTAAGAACAAGTGACAGATCACCCTTGTCAATTGGAGGGAAAAATTGGATCAAAAAATGAGAAGTCACGATGGAGGAGAGGGAGTTCATGGTCAGAGGTTATTGAACTCAATGTGGAGTCCAGAAGATTATAAATTGCCTAATCGGAAGGTGAGGTGCTGGTCCTCAGTGGAACATTGCAGCAGGCCAAAGACAGGCATGTGGGCATGGGAGCAAGATGCTGAGTTAAAATGTCACGCAGCAGGAAGGTCAGGGTCTGTGCTGAGTTTCCCCAATGGGGAGTAGGCCGCATTGGAAGCAGCAATAGACTAAATTGAAGGAAGTGGAATTGAAACACTGCTTCACCTGAAAGGAGTGTTCGGAGCCATGGCCAGAGAGGAGGGAGAAGATAAAGGGAGAGGTGTTGCACCTTCCGTGACTGCATGGGAAGATGCATGAGAATTTAGGGGTGCTGGAGGGATGGACCAGGGTGTCACAGAGGGAACGGTCCCTATGGAATGTTGATTGGGGGGGGGGGGGGGCGCGTGGCGTGGTGGGAGATGTGTTTGGTGATGGCATCATGCTGGAGTTGGCGGGAATGGCAGAGAAATGCAGAGGAGATTGGTGGTGTAAAAAGTGAGGTCAAGGGGGAACCGATCCTGGTGCTGGGAGGGAGGGGAAGGGGTGAGAGTACTGGTGTGGTAGGTGGGTCCGACATGGTAGACAGCCTTGTCAATCACAGCAGGTAGGATCCCTCGGCCCAGGAAAAAGGAAAGCATACTCAGTGTATGTACGTTACTCATAGTGCTGTGTTTGCTGAATTAGTTACCACTTACTCATCACTGATCGGATTTACAGACCAAAACAAGAAATATTTAATTTCCACTAGAAATATAATTAGTGTGGTAATACCCAACACTGTCAGATATAGAAATACACACACTATAACCTAGAACCATAGAATCAGAGAATCCCTACAGTGCAGAAGGAGGCCACTCGGCCCATCGAGCCTGCACCGCCAACAATCCCACCCAGGCCCTATCCCTGTAACCCCACGTATTTACTCCACTAATCCCTCCGACACTAAGGGGCAATTTAGCATGGCCAATCCACCTAGCCCCCACATCTTTCGGACTGAGAGGGGAAACCGGAGCATCCGGAGGAAACCCACGCAGCCAAGGGGAGAATGTGCAGACTCCACACAGACAGTGAACCAAGCCGGGAATCGAACCCGGGTCCCTGGCGCTGTGAGGCAGCAGTGCTAACCATTGTGCCACCGTGCCGTCCAGTCTAGAATGCTTGGGTCCAAATCATTTCAGAATTTTCTGAAATATAGGATGTGTTAGAGTCCCTAACTGCAAGTGTACGAAAACCATTGTGGATATAAATATTTACCTGAAGCATAAAACAATGATAAAACATTATAAAGCAGTAGTAAAATTTGTCTTACTTATCCAAATACTGTATCACCCAAGTTTCCATTCATAGCAAAGTATGGTATTAAAATGATGACATGAGTTGCCTGGGTTTATTCAAAGCTTCCCAGATGTTCCGAATAATATGTTCCAGACTGCAGAGGTTACAAACTAGCAGCCTTGTATCTGTGCATGCTTCCTGTTGTAACACTCACTCCCATATATGAATCAATACACATGCAACCCATCAATTAGATCAAATCTGCAGCATCTAGTGGATCACATAAGCTCACCCACAGAGGTACAAATTCCAAGTACCAAGCTCACAGTAAACCACTGATCATTAAAACTAAACCTTTGTTTCAATTTAATCTAATCTAGAGTTAAAACACGAAAGAAAGAAATTATCTAAATGGCTAATTCTTACATGGAGGCTTCATGTAGATTGGAAAGGGAAGCAGATGGTTGCTTGATGTCCTTCTTTTCATCCAGAGGAGAACAAAATCCACGTTCACGCTCCTCATCTCGATGATCTACATTATCGACAAACTCTTGGAAAGGTAAGTCGGCCGTTGGCCTGGTCGATATTTCGGAACTCTTCAGAATGGTTTCTTCATCGGAACCCTCTTCTTCCTATGAAGGAGCCAAAATGTCAATTTACAAACTTTCCCAACCACGCATCATCGATATGTGACTAAGTCTATGACAACATCAATTCCAGGAGAAATCTTTTTTGCAACAGCGTGCTTTCTGCGTCACATCTTTACTGATAACCGTGGTGCTGCTGTAACAAGTTGCTGATTGAGTTAGACTCTGACTTTTCAACTCATTTCCAATCTAATCCGGATGGGATGGGAGACTCCCTTCGGCATAAGGATCACAAATGAGCTCAGGGAGCATCAGTATTCAGTGGGCATGGGGGCGCCGCAAAACGTGTGATCGCACTTTTGAGAGGCCCTAGGGCGTGACGTGGAGCCAAACAGTTGCATTATTGTTCCACCTGCATAAGTGGTCATCCCTGTCCTTGCCTCAGCTCACTGACTGCTGAAGGCCTCAAGTGGTTAGCACTGTTGCCTCACAGCGCCAGCAGCCAGGTTAGACTCCCGGCTTGGGTCACTGTGCGGAGTCTGCACGTTCTTCCTGTGTCTACGTGGGTTTCCTCCGGTGCTCCGGTTTCCTCCCACTGTCCAAAGGACGTGCTGGTTAGGTGCATTGGCCATGCTAAATTCTCCTTCAGTGTACCCCAACAGGTGCCGGAGTGTGGCGACAGTAACTTCATTTCAGTGCTAATGTAAGCCTGCTTGTGACACTGATAAATGAACTATTGTTAGCACCAGGCTCGACTACTCCAATGCTGCCCTCCTCTGTCTCCCACTCCTCACTCTCTGTAAAGCTGAGCTCCAAAACCTGAGAGACTCTTTGACCTGACTCTTGGTCACCTGTTCTAATGTCATGACTTTTGACTCGGAATGGACTCCTGTGAAGCACCTCGGGATGCTTTACGACGTTAAAGGCACAATATAAACGTTAAGTGAAAGGTTTTGCCAGGGCGGGTGTGGACAGGATGTTTCTTCTTGTGGGAGAACCTAGAACTAAGGGTCACTTTAAAATAAAGGGTCGCCCATTTAAAACGGATATGCAGTGAAATTTTTTCTTGCAGATAGTGGTGAGTCTTTGAGACTCTCTTTCTGAAAAGGCGGTGGAAGCAGAATCTTTGAATATTTTTAAGGCAGAGAGAGTCTTGGTAAGCAAAGGGGTCAAAGGTTATCAGGAGTTAGGCAGGATGCAGATTTGAGGTTACTATCAGATCAGCCATGATCCTATGATCCAAACTCTAGGGGCTGAATGGCCTGTGCCTGCTCCTTGGCTAAGAGGTTATTTGTGAAGGAGATAGTCAACAACTTCAGGAAGTGTAGCGGAGGGCATGCCCCTGTCTACATCAATAGGGATGAAGTGGAAATGGTCGAGAGCTTCAAGTTTTCAGGTGTCCACATCACCAACAACCTGTCCTGTTCCCTCCATGTGGACGCTATAGTTAAGAAAGCCCACCAATGCCCCTACTTTCTCAGGAAGCTAAGGAAATTTGGCATGTCCTCCATGACTCTCACCAACTTTTACACCTGCACCATAGAAAGCATCCTTTCCAGATATATCACAGCTTGGTATGGCTCCTGCTCTGCCCAGTAAACAAAGCCCAGTCCATCACTCAAACCAGCCTCCCACCCATTGACACTTCCTGCTGCCTTGGAAAAGCAGCCAGCATAATTAAGGACCCCACGCAACCCGGACATCCTCTCTTCCACCTTCTTCCATCGGCAAAAAAGATACAAAAGTCTGAGATCACGTACCAACCGACTCGAGAACAGCTTCTTCCCTGCTGCCATCAGACTTTTGAATGGACCTAACTTATATTAAGTTGCTCTTTCTCTACACCCTAGCTATGACTGTAACACTACATTCTACACCCTCTTCTTTCCTTCTCTATGTATGGTACGCTTTGTCTGTACAGCGTGCAAAAAAACCCAATACTTTTCACTGTATTCCAATACAGTGGGAAGGCAATAGCCTGGTGGTATTATCGCTAGACTATTCATCCAGAAACTCAGGTAATGTTCTGGGGACCCAGGTTCGAATCCCTGATGAATCTACTGATGACCATGAAACCATTCTTGATTGTTGGAAAAACCCATCTGGTTCACTAATATCCTTTCGGGAAGGAAATCTGTTGTCCTTACCTGGTCTGGCCTACATGTGACTCCAGAGCCACAGCAACGTGGTTGACTCTCAACTACCCTCCAAGGGCAACTAGGGATGGGCAATAAATGTTGGCCAGCCAGCGACGCCCATGTCCCACGAATTAATAAAACAAGATACAAGTGACAAGAATGAATCAAATTAAATCAAATCAAAGAGTAAGGAACATTGCTAGTGGCTGAATAAATGCTACAGGGGTGGGGGGGAGGGGGGGGGTGGGAACCTGACACGGACACCGGTTGGATATGTCTCATCCCCATGAAAACTAATCAAGCAATTCAGGTTGTATTTTACTTACAATCGTGGGGATTGCAGCTGCCGGAGACAGAAGTTGCCGGATACTTCGATATCTGTCATAGAGAGGCTTCATCAACAGTTTCTCCTGTTTGGTCACCTATCCAAATAGACAGTGGTCATCAGTGGGACATTTACTGAAAATTTACTCCACAACATCAGAATTATCTTCAGACATCAGGGAGATCAGAATTACCTGACGTACCTTCAAAAAAGGACATTTCAGGACTAGAAATGTGCAGACTTATGAACAGCACTCGATACAGGACAGAGCAACATCATCTTAAGACAAAACCCAAATAGCAGAAAGAATTCAAGCGGCTGGATTAGTGCATCGGGGCTGGCAGGATTGGACTGATGTGGGGTGGACTGCAGAGTGAGCAGGGGCTGCTCGAGGTGGGGGAGGGACTGCTCGAGGTGGGGGAGGGCCTGCTCGAGGTGGGGGCTCCGATCAAGTGAAGAGGAGGGTGCTAGTTGTGATAGAGGAAGGGCTGATCATGGTAGGGGACCCCTATCGAGGCAGTGGGTGAGCTGAGCAGCCTGTGAGGGCCTGATAGAGGTCGGGGGCTCTGATGGATTTGAAATGGTCGTCTATCAGAGAAGGTAGCTGAAGGAAGAGGTTTGGAGGTGATGGGAGATGATATGTCCTGTAATTTTCATACATCTTTTCAAAGCCTTCTTCGAAATATCATTAGGAAAGCAACAAGAGTACACAGAACGATGGAAACGTCACAAACTCATGTCAGAGCAAGAACTAAAACATCATCAACGACATCAATATACCAAAATACCACATTAATAAAGTAGCTTTTTTTTACTAACTTACTATAGATTTGTCTGCTGAAAATTGTAAAAATATTCTAACTGTATTATGTAAAGAATCCTAAAAAAAGTAATCATCCCACCATCAATCTCATTCTTTCTTCAAATACAATCAAACTTTGCCATGGACACTAACCATCCAATCCATCTCCAAAAGGAAATAGTCCATGTACCCTCAGAGTAATCAAAAGCTCACAGAATACTGAAAGGCCTGAATAGAGTGGACGTGGGGAAGATGTTTCCATCAGTAGGAGAGACTAGGATCTGAGGGCACAGCCTCAGAATAAAGGGATGACCCTTTAGAACCGAGAAGAGGGAGAATTTCTTCAGCCAGAGGGTGATGAATCTGTGGAATTCTTTGCCACAGAAGGCTGTGGAGGCCTGGCCATTGAGTGTATTTAAGACAGAGATAGATAGGTTCTTGATTGGTAAGGAGATCAAAGCTTATGGGGAAAAGGTGGGAAAATGGGGTTTTGAAACTTATCAGCCATGATTGAATGGCGGAGCAAACTCGATGGGCCGAATGGCCTAATTCTGGTCCTATATCTTATGGTCTGAAAAACAGGGTCCAGTATATTCACCATCATTCATAATTACCCACTAATGATGGATACCAGCACAACAGCTCTGTATTCGATAGAATATCAGCTCACGTTGAGTTCAAAGTCAAGGCTAAACCATCCTATGATGCTGTCCTGATTGACAGCACTTGTCAGGTACAAAAGCTAAGTGTTGGATTTGAGACAAAATGAAACAATCTCCGTGGAGGGGAGGCTCCGGCCTACACTGGACTGCTATTCAGCTGCCTGAAGAGGGAGTCAGTGTCACAGCAATCATCTCACTTTGCCAAAGCGCCATTGTGTGCTCACAGAATTCCGGCATCTCCACATCATGACTCTCAGAATTTCACAGCAGAGATGTTTACCGTGTCACTCCTACAGCAGCTCTTTGACAGAGCTCTGCAATGAGTCCCCCACTCTAGCTTTCCCCGCGCGCCCCCCGCCCCCGTTCAGCCTCTGCCCCTACATGTTCAGTGCTGTTTTAAAAGTCCCTGTGGTACCTGATTCCTGATGTGGAGATGCCGGCGTTGGACTGGGGTAAGCACAGTAAGAGTTTTAACAATACCAGGTTAAAAGTCCAACAGGTTTATTTGGTAGCAAATGCCATTAGCTTTTTACCTGATTCCACCACCCTTGCAGGTCGTGCAGCCTAAAACTTAACAACCTGCCAAAGAAATTTCTCCTATCGTTTTTTTTCCTTACTGATTTTGCACCATCTTCCCTTCAGCTTCATTCAGAAGAAGTTTAAAGAACGGTTCCAGGGATGAGAAACTTCAGTTCTGAGGACAGATTGGAGAAACTTGGGACTGTTCTCCTTGGAGAGAAGGCGGCTAAGGGATTTGATCAGGATGTCATCGTGAGGGGGCTGGACAGAGTAGATAGGGAGAAACTGTAAAAAGGATCATGAACGAGAGGGTACAGATTTAAGGTGATTTGCAAAAGAAGCAAATGTGATGTGAGAAAAATCTTTTTCACACAGCAAATGGTTGGGGTCTGGAATGGACTGCCTGGAAGTGTGGTGGAGGCAGGTTCAATCGAGGCATTCCAGAGAACATTAGGTGACGATTTGAATAAAAACAATGTATAGGGGTACGGGAAAAAGGCAGGGAATGGTACTAAGTCATGATGCTCATTTGGAAAGCCAGTGCAGACATGATGGGCCAAATGGCCTCCTTCTGCACCATAACAACTCTGCCATTCTGTGATAAACAATACCACATTTTCCATATTGTGCTTCCAAAGTGTCGCTTCACACTTATCTGCACTGAATTGCGTCTGCAGTACATTGTGTCTACCCAATTCATCAGCTAGTCCTGCTGACGCCTGTTACCATAATGCTCACTATTTATTGCATTGCCAGATTATGTAAGGAGTTATATGAGGACCTACACTAAACAGCACTGAATCTGCTTCGGATCCATCAACGTGGCAGGCATATTGCAGTCTATCCTGTGCAAGTCCTGCCAACATGTTGAAGGCAGATACCGATTGTCCAGAGAAAGGCCTCCAGGACTGGACAACAGCAGCAAGATTTTATCAGTGCTTAATGCAACTGAGCTGCAAAAATGTGAAGGAATTCGGATTCTGCTGCAGACCTGTGATTGGTGGAGTCACCATTCAGTGGGGTTCGAGGATATTGGGATTTTACTCACATTGTTACATTGCTGATAAGGAGCTTTCTGTAGCTGTTACTTACCTACTTAAGCTTCATACCCAACTGAATCGGCTGTTTGATGACAAATTAGTGATCATTCTCACCACAGAGATAAGGGAACCAAACAGAGCCTCTGTGTGGTCAGGTTGACTCCAAGATGAGAAAGCCCACATGTGACTGGAATAGAGTCAATCCAAGAATCTATTGATAATTCAAACAGGGCGGGCCCACCATCCTCCAGGGCTTTGTTGTTGATTGACAGCCCCCCTCCCCTCATGATTTTGAACATCTCCTCCTGACCTTCTCTCCAAGGTGCCATGAGGTGGAGATGCCGGCATTGGACTGGGGTGGCCACAGTAAGAAGTCTCACAACACCAGGTTAAAGTCCAATATGTTTATTTGGAATCACAAGCTTTCGGAGCGCTGCCCCTTCATCAGGTGAGTGATGGACCAGCGCTCCAAATAATTCCATGATTCCAAATAAACCTGTTGGACTTCAACCTGGCACTGTGAGATTTCTTACTCTCCAAGGAGAACAGCCCCAATTTCTCCAATCTATCCTCAGAACTGAAGTTTCTCGTCCTTGGAACTATTCTTGTGAACCTCTTCTGAATGATACTGAAGGTGAGGTGGCGCAAAAACATGACGGGAAAAGGGTGGTGAAATATCAGATTCTGCAGGTCCATTAAAAAGACCTGGAAGGGCAACGAGGCCCTGGGATTCTCACTCAGTTCCAGATAATATAGGAGAAATATCCCAGTGGCGGAATGGACAAGTAAGGCAAAGCTGAATTGTATTCTTTACGGGTAGTACAGGTAAGCTCCAAGTTGGAGTTTCAGCATCACAATTGCACCCAGGAGTACCCCAATAGACACTCGACAATTCTGACCCTTCCTGGACATCGACTAGGTGGGGTATGTTCACTGTAGCTATCTAGAACATAGAACATTATAGCGCAGTACAGGCCCTTCGGCCCTCGATGTTGCGCCGACCAGTGAAACCAATCTAAAGCCCATCTAACCTACACTATTCCAGTATCATCCATATGTTTATCCAATGACCATTTAAATGCCCTTAATGTTGGCAAGTCCACTACTGGACATTCCACGACCTTACTACTCTCTGAGTGAAGAACCTACCTCTGACATCTGTCCTATATCTATCACCCCTCAATTTAAAGCTATGTTCCCTCGTGCTAGCTATCACCATCCAAGGAAAAAGGCTCTCACTATCCACTCTGTCTAATCCTCTGATCATCTTGTATGCCTCTATTAAGTCACCTCTTAACCTTCTTCTCTCTAACGAAAACAACCTCAAGTCCCTCAGCCTTTCCTCATAAGACCTTCCCACGGTACCAGGTAACATCCTGGTAAATCTCCTCTGCACCCTTTCCAATGCTTCCACATCCTTCCTATAATGCGGCGACCAGAACTGTACGCAATACTCCAAGTGCGGCCGCACCAGAGTTTTGTACAGCTGCAAATGACCTCCTAGCTCCAAAACTCAATCCCTCTACCAATAAAAGCTAACACTCTGTACGCTTTCATAACAACCCTATCAACCTGGGTGCCAACTTTCAGGGATCTATGCACATGGACACCGAGATCTCTCTGTTCATCCACACTACCAAGTATCTTACCATTAGCCCAGTACTCTATAATCCTGTTACTCCTTCCAAAGTGAATCACCTCACACTTTTCCGCATTGAACTCCATTTGCCACCTCTCAGCCCAGCTCTGCAGCTTATCTATGTCCCTCTGTAACCTGCAACAACCTTCCGCACTGTCCACAACTCCACCGACTTTAGTGTCATCCGCAAATTTACTAACCCATCCTTCTACGCCCTCATCCAGGTCATTTATAAAAATGACAAACAGCAGTGGCCCCAAAACAGATCCTTGCGGTACACCACTAGTAACTGAACTCCAGGATGAACATTTCCCATCAACCACCACCCTCTGTCTTCTTACAGCGAGCCAATTCCTGATTATAAATCAGGATTATAAATCCTATCTCTTATAATCCTTTCCAAAACTTTGCCCACAGCAGAAGTAAGGCTCACTGGTCTATAATTACCAGGTTTGCCTCTACTCCCCTTCTTGAACAAGGGGACAACATTTGCTATCCTCCAGTCTTCTGGCACTGTTCCTGTAGACAATGATGACATAAAGATCAAAGCCAAAGGCTCTGCAATCTCCTCCCTAGCCTCCCAGAGAATCCTAGGATAAATCCCATCCGGCCCAGGGGACTTATCTATTTTCACACTTTACAGAATTGCTAACACCTCCTCCTTATTAACCTCAATCCCGTCTAGTCCAATAGCCTGTATCTCAGCATTCTCCTCGACAACATTGTCTTTTTCCTGCGTGAATACTGATGAAAAATATTCATTTAGCGCCTCTCCTATCTCTTCAGGCTCCACGCACAACTTCCCACTACTGTCCTTGACTGGCCCTAATCTTACCCTAGTCATTCTTTTATTCCTGACATACCTATAGAAAGCTTTAGGATTTTCCTTGATCCTACCTGCCAAAGACTTCTCATGTCCCCTCCTGGCTCTTCTTAACTCTCTCTTTAGGTCCTTCCTGGCTAACTTGTAACTCTCAAGCGCCCTAACTGAGCCTTCACATCTCATCTTTACATAAGTCTCCTTCTTCCTCTTCACAAGAGATTCAACGTCTTTTGTAAACCACGGTTCCCTCGCTCGACCACTTCCTCCCTGCCTGACAGGTACATACTTATCAAGGACACACAGTAGCTGTTCCTTGAACAAGCTTCACATTTCAATTGTGCCCATCCCCTGCAGTTTCCTTCCCCAACCTATGCATCCTAAATCTCGCCTAATCGCATCATAATTTCCTTTCCCCCAGCTATAACTCTTGCCCTTCGGTATATACCTATCCCTTTCCATCGCTAAAGTAAACGTAACCGAATTGTGGTCACTATCACCAAAGTGCTCACCTACCTCCAAATCTAACACCTGGTCTGGTTCATTACCCAGTACCAAATCCAATGTGGCCTCGCCTCTTGTTGGCCCACCTACATACTGTGTCATGAAACCTCCTGCACACATTGGACAAAAACTGACCCCTCTAAAGTACTCGAGCTTTAGCTTTTCCAGTCAATATTTGCAAAGTTAAAGTCCCCCAGAACAACCACCCTGTTACTTTCGCTCCTATCCAGAATCATCTTTGCAATCCTTTCCTCTACATCTCTGGAACTTTTCGGAGGCCTATAGAAAACTCCCAACAGGGTGACCTCTCCTTTCCTGTTTCTAACCTCATCCATACTACCTCAGTAGACGAGTCCTCATCAAACGTCCTTTCTGCCACCGTAATACTGTCCTTGACTAACAATGCCACACCTCCACCTCTTTTACCACCTTCCCTGCTCTTACTGAAACATCTAAACCCCGGAAGCTGCAACAACCATTCCTGTCCCGAGATGGCCACAACATCAAAGTCCCAGGTACCAACCCATGCTGCAAATTCACCCACCTTATTCCGGATGCTCCTGGCGTTGAAGTATACACACTTCAAACCACCTTCCTGCCTGCCGGTACACTCCTGTGACGTTGAAACCTTATCCATGACCTCACTACACTCAACCTACACTGGGGCTACAATTCAGGTTCCCATCCCCCTGCTGAATTAGTTTAAACCCTCCCGAAGGGCATTAGCAAATTTCCCCCCCAGGATATTGGTACCCCTCTGGTTCAGGTGTAGACCATCCCGTTTGTAGAGGTCCCACCTACCCCAGAATGAACCCCAATTGTCCAGGCATCTGAATCCCTCCCTTCTGCACCATCCCTGTAGCCACGTGTTCAATTGCTCTCTCTCCCTATTCCTCTTCTCACTATCACGTGGCACGGGTAACAAACCAGAGATAACAACTCTGTTTGTTCTAGCCCTAAGCTTCCACCCTAACTCCCTGAATTTCTGCCTTACATCCCCATCCCTACTTGGGTGCCTATGTGAACCACGACTTGGGGCTGGTCTCCCTCCCCCTTAAGGATCTGTCGCGTGCTACTGGCTTCTCACACCTATCTTACTTAATAGAAATCATAGAATCCCTACAGTGCAGAAGGAGGCCATTTGGCCCAGTGAGTCTGCACTGACCACAATCCCACCCAGGCCTGTAACCTATCCCTGTAACCCCACATATTTACCCTGCTAATCTCCCTGGCACTAAGGGTCAATTTAGCATGGCCAATCTGTCTAACCCACACACCTTTGGACTGTGGGAGGAAACCGGAGCACCCAGAGGAAACCCACGCAGACACAGGGAGAATGTGCAAACACCACACAGACAGTCATCCGAGGCCAGAATTGAACAGGGGTCTGTGAGGTAGCAGTGCTAACCACTGTGCCATCATGCCGCCCCAAACGTCCTGGGCTCATCCGGGATTTGAACCCGGGACCTCTCGCATTCCACCGATGTTCCCTAAGCAAGAATCATACCCCTAGACCAACGAGCCAACCGCTTAATAGGTGGAAACCCCAAAATGAAACGTGCCAGATGGAAGGCGGCTGGATTACGGGGGGGATCCGATAAACGGGTATTTGCCAAATGAGGCACTGAGTAGGTGCTGGAAGTGACACTTGTTGGTCATGTTGGTCCAACTGCTAGTGTGAAATGTAAGAAGTTTAACAACACCAGGTTAAAGTCCAACAGGTTTATTTAGTAGCAAATGCCACTAGCTTTCGGAGCGCTGCCCCTTTGGCAGATGGAGTGGAGAAATGCTCACAAACACGGCATACAGAGACACAAACTCAAATTGAGTTTGTGTCTCTGTATGCCGTGTTTGTGAGCATTTCTCCACTCCACCTGATGAAGGGGCAGCGCTCCGAAAGCTAATGGCATTTGCTACCAAATAAACCTGTTGGACTTTAACCTGGTGTTGTTAAACTTCTTACTGTGTTTACCCCAGTCCAACGCCGGCATCTCCACATCGTGACAGTGTGAAATGTACAGGGTATAAAATTTGTTTTCATTTAACATGTGTAGTTTAAATGAGAAGTGGGGGACATTTTCTCTCTTAAAGCCCTCTCTTAAAATGCTCTATCATCCACGGCTCAATACTCTCAATCTCACAAGCGATTTTCAGCCTAAGGGACCAATATTTCATGATTTCCTCCCAGGACACTCTTCTGGCATGGAGCCCATCTAACCCACAGTGGCTGTACTGATTTCAGTCAGTACCTTAGAGCTCAGATCATGACTCATTCAACTCTGAAACCTGTAAGTTATTCCCCAGTATGCATTATTCTGTATGCAAGATTGACTAGCTCCTGGGAAACCAATGGTGACTCATACACATTGCATTAATTGTACAGCAACTGCAAATGTGCAGACACCTCATGGTTTGCAGTGGTTCAAGGAGGCAGCTCACCACCACCTCCTCAGGGGCAGTTAGGGATGGGCAATGAATGCTGGCCTAACCAGCGAAGCCCACATCCCTTGAATGGATTTTATAAAACCGTCTATTGATAAGGTCGGGCAGACTGCTCAAAGGGCCCACCCTGAAGCTGCTGTGGGCCAAGATCGTAAAGAATCAAGATGCAATGTACAATAATGAATAAACAGGAACACAATCGTTACTGTGCAATGATTAGGATCTTATCTCTGGGTTCTGATTGCAAGCTGCTTTCAAAAATCAGGAGCCCATTGATGAGATGACCATTGCGTCATTAATCTATATCTAATTTGCAACCTAATAGGCTGAATACATACCGGTCTTCCATAAATGCTTTCAAAATGCAATAGGCAATTTTGCATGTTGACCTTATCTAACCTCAGTTGCTTTTGTGTCATTTCCTGTGCAAAATATTGTTGAATTGTTTTGGTCAGACCATTTAAATAACCGTACATTTGTTCAAATCATTTCAAATTCCTCAGTAATTGAAAGTTTACTATTGTGGCGATGTACCTTCACGTCCTCCGGAAGGCCAAGTATTTCCTGCTTTTCTTTGAGCTTTTTCATCACGATTTGCACAGTTTCCTCAACACACGGCTTCTGCTGGGGTTCCACGGACGTGTTGTGTTTGTTTTCTTTATCCTGCCTGAAGCTTATAGGCACCAGGTTGCTCCGATGCCTGTGTCGCCTGTTATTCTCTTCCTCAGAGATCTTCAGTTTTAGCTCTGTGAGGCCAATTGCAAAGATAACAGCAACAAACACACTCATTCATACAGTAATATGAAATCAAAATACTCAGTAAAACACTGAAATAAAAGAACAGAAGGTGCCGGAAAAACTCAGCCTCTGTGGAGAGAGAGAGAGCGAGAGGAACAGGGTTAATGCTTGAAGTCCAATACGAGCTCCTTTAAAACCTTCTTTGGAGTCACTGAGGAAGAGTCATATTGGACTCGAAGGCTGGAATTTTACCTCCTCGCCCGCCCAAGGCTCGTAGGATCACGCCCGAGGCCAATGGAGAATGCCGTTCTGTGAGCCTCACCCCGTCCCGATTCCGGGGCCGAAATGTTAGCTTGGTTTCTCTCTCCACTGATGCTGCCGTTGCTGCTGAGTGCTTCCGGCACTTTCTGTTTGGATTGTATTAATAATAGCGCCTGTAACATGTTAAAATAGCCCAAGGCTATTCACAGACAAATATTTTTGTTGAACTCATTTTACTTTTGCTGATCTTTAACACAAATGATGTATCTAGTTTAACAAGGTGAATATTCCTGAACCTCAATGAGAATATTACCTGTTTTCTATATAATCAATTAAATGATAAAGCAATAGATCTTCTTTAATGACTTGTATGTTTGTGACTTACATCCAGGGCTATACATTCAGGTGTTAACTATCTGGGAGCTATGTTATTTGCTCATTTTTCCAGGAAATTGAACCCAGGTTCCTGGTGTTGTGAGGCAGCAGTGCCAACCACGGTGCCACCGTGCCACTTCCCGCCACTGGGATCTTCCAGTCCTGCTGGAAGTGACCCTCCCTCATGGCGGGTTCCGTATATATACACACAAATGATTTGGAGGAAAATGTAGATGGTCTGATTAGTAAATTTGCAGATTATACAAAAGTTGGGAGAGTAGCGGATAGTGAGGAGGATTGTCAGAGGATACAGCAGGTTATAAATCAGTTGGAGAACTGGGCCGAAAGGTGGCAGATGGAATTTAACCCGGACAAATGTGAGGTGATGCAATTTGGAAGATCTACTGCAGAAGGAAAGTATACAGTAAATGGCAGAGCCCTTAGAAATATTAGCGTACAGAGGGATCTAGGTATGCAGATCTACAGTTCCCTGAAGGTGGCAACTCAGGTGTACAAGGTGGTCATGAAGGCTTATGGCATGCTGGCCTTCATCGGTCAGGGCATTGAGTATAGGAATTGGAAAATCATGTTGCAGCTGTTTAAGACTTTGGTTAGGCCATATTTGGAGTATCGTGTACAATTCTGGTCGCAACACTACCGGAAAGATGTTGATGCATTGCAAAGGGTGCAGGAGAGATTTACCAGGATGTTGCCTGGTTTGGAGGACATGGACTATGAAGAAAGGTTGAACAAATTTGGATTGTTTTCATTGGAGCGTCGGAGGATGAGGGGAACCTGTCTACAAGATTATGATAGGCTTGGATAGAGTGGATTAGTCAGAGACTTTTTCCCAGGGTCAAAGGGTCAATTACTCTGGGGTATAGGTTGAGAGTGAGGGGGGGGGGAAAGTTTAAAAGAGATGCAAGGGGCACGTTTTTCCACACAGAGGGTGGTGAATGCCTGGAACACGCTGCCAGAAGAGGTGGTGGAAGCAGATTCTGTATCAACATTCAAGAGGCATCTGGATAGATACATCAATAGGCAGGGAATAGAGGGATATGGACCATGTAGAGAAAATATTAGATTAGAGAGGCATTTGTGTCACACAGAATTGATGGGCTGAAGGGCCTGTTCCTGTGCTGTACTGTTCTTTGTTCTTGTTCCAATTGGATGAAGAGCTGATCGGGAGAATGTGGAGGACTATTATGGGGTGCAACTGTTAGAGGAATTTAGGATAACCTGGGACTAAAAGACTCTGATAAACTAATTTAGAGTTAATATAGTATTGTAAAGGTGCAAGTACCTGAAGTTACAAAGGTACTGTTTTTGTAGAAACACATATAACGATTGTTCGAGAATTTAAACATGTATTTTTGAATATTCTGTATTGAAATGTACACCTTGGCCAACTGCAGACTGCCCCAAGGCATAATGGGATAAAGCAGAGTAAGACCAACCACTTCTTTAAGAACAATATAGCCACAGAGTACAGTTTTTATCTGTATTGGTTACAAGTTCCCAGACACTAACACAAATAGAGCAATTCAATTTTTACTGATAAGAAGTGCTTGGCAGACAGTGAGAATGAGAACTTTTAAACTCTATGACCTACGTAATTGAGAGACAGTGGGAAAGATAACTTTGAACTCTATCACCTACGTAATTGAAGTTGCTAAGAGATAAGTGGGCGGGAGCTTCCGGATTCTACGGACCAATTAATTCTCATGCTGCAGAGAGTAGGATATAATTGGCCAAGGTAAATAACCCATATGAACATGATTGGTCTATCCTGTTAAGTTGGACAGAGTAGGCGGGCAGATGATTTCTGAAAATGTATAATTGCAGAATGTCTTGATAATGTAATTAGAGTAATTTGAGCTGTCTCAAAATGCCATGGTGGAACCAGGCCTGGGCAATAAAGTACGTCTTCAACCAGAATGACTGTCTTCGGGAGCCCCTTGTATTTGCTGAGCTGTTTCAATAAAGAGAAATCTCCTGCGTAAAAGCCAGTATAATACTGAGGTCTGTGAAAAACCCCAAAGGGGACTAATTGGATAGCTCTTTCAAAGGAGCTAGCACAGTCGCAGTGGGAAGAATAGCCTCCTTCCGTGCTGTGTGATTCTATGAAGAGATAAGGATTTTTCCCAGAATTCAAGCAAGGACAAATGATGAGTGGCCCAGTTAAATTTGCTGGTTTGGGACAAAATTTGGGCATTGCATCAATAACAGGTGCTCACGGTGCAGACTGTTCTGCGTGCCATAAACAGAGTTGAGTAACCTGCCTTCTGAAGCTCTTTTGAAAGAAAGGAAACATTGCACTACTGATGAAATTTTAAATCGCTGGAAAGGATAGAATGCCCCATCAGTTCACTGCTCTGACCTCCTGCTAAAAACCGCTCCTGGCAATATTCCAGCTGCTGCATCGAACCTCACCTTTCACACTGGCCGTACAATTGCTGCTACTTTGCCGCTGAGAGTAATAGCTCTAGTTACACCACAAATTGCATGCAACGACATTCTGTACCTTTTAACTGCTTACGGGCCCTTGTCAGATCGTTCATCCACCGCATGACTTCTGGATCGCCAACCTTATCACTGTGGGAGGGCTGAAACCACAAGAGACAAATATGATACTACCAATTAAGCCTGTTGGACTTTAACCTGGTGTTGTGAGACTTGCAAGTAAAAAAAACGAGAGCTTCACCTGCATTTAAACTGCCAAATCTCTCTTATTTAAGCCACTGGCTTGGAGAATTTGCTGTTATATTTCCTTCGTTTTTAATGCCATTTTTTGAGTTATTTTCTCTAGATTGGTGCCCCCAGCTGACAATCGGTGATCAGCTCTGCACTCTTCATTTACTAGTATTCCTCCAATCATTCAGAATCCCAGGTCAACCCTCACAGCGCCAAGGATAGGGGTTCAATTCCAGCCTCGGGTCAATATCTGTGCAGAGTCTGCACGTTCTCCCCGTGTCTGCGCGGGTTTCCTCCGGGTGCTCCGGTTTCCTCCCACAGTTCAAAGATGTGCGGCTTAGATTGATTGGCTATGCTCAATTGCCCCTTGGTGTCAGGGGCTTAGCAGGGTAAATATGTGGAGTTACAGAGATAGGGCCTGGGTGGGATTGTTGTCGGTGCAATGGGCCAAATGGCTTCCTTCTGCACTGTAGGGATTCTATGATTCTATAATTCTAACCTCACTAATGGCGAAAACCTCATGGTTTAAGGAACTCTTTGCTTAAGTTCATTGCCTATTCTATACCAGGTGCTGGAGCAAGCCAACAGCATAATCAGAATACATGAATATGACCAAGTACTGATTGGCCTTAACACACCCAACATGATCAAGTTCAATACTGGCAAATAGATGTGAATTGGCTAAGGAACAGAGAGCAAGGTGAATGGTTGCTTTTCAGACTGGAGAGTTGAATAAAGTGGTGTGCCCCTTATGATCCCAGGGTCAGAATTAGGTCCATTGCTATTTTTGATACGAATTAGTGACCTGGATTTGCGTACATAAAACACAACTTCTAAACTGCAAATGAATCCAAACTTGGAAATGTAGCAAAGAGTGAGAATGATAGTAACAGGCTCCAGAAGGACATAAAAAGAATGGAAAAACAGGCAGACATATAGAAACATAGAAAAACTACAGCACAAACAGGCCCTTCGGCCCCACAAGTTGTGCCGAACATATCCCTACCTTCTTGGCCTACCTATAACCCTCCATCCTATTAAGCTCCATGTACTCATCCAGGAGTCTCGTAAAATACCCTATTGAGTTTGCCTCCACCACACTGACGGCAGCCGATTCCACTCGCCCACCACCCTCTGTGTGAAAAACTTCCCCCTAACATTTCCCCTGTACCTACCCCCCAGCACCTTAAACCTGTGTCCTCTCATAGCAGCCATTTCCACCCTGGGAAAAAGCCTCTGAGAGTCCACCCGATCTACATCTCAACATCTTATATACCTCTATTAGGTCTCCCCTCATCCTACGTCTCTCCAAGGAGAAAAGACCGAGCTCCTTCAGCCTATCCTCATAAGGCATGTCACTCAACATAAGAACATAAGAAATAGGAGCAGGAGTAGGCCATCTAGCCCCTTGAGCCTGCCCCGCCATTCAATAAGATCATGGCTGATCTGAAGTGGATCAGTTCCACTTACCCGCCTGATCCCTATAACCCCTAATTCCCTTACCGATCAGGAATCCATCTATCCATGATTTAAACATATTCAACGAGGTAGCCTCCACCACCTCAATCCAGGCAACATCCTTGTAAATCTCCTCTGCACCCTTTCAATCATTTCCACATCCTTCCTGTAATGAGGCGACCAGAACTGAGCACAGTACTCCAAGTGGGGTCTGACGAGGGTCTTATATAGCTGCACCATTATCCCCGGACTCCTAAACTCAATCCCTCGATTGATAAAGGCCAGCACACCATACGCCTTCTTAACCACCTCCTCCACCTGCGGGGTTGGCAGTTGAAATTTAATTAAATTGTGAAGTAATTTATTTTGGTAAGGATGAGAAACACGATATAAACTAAACAGCATAACTCTCTCCTCCAGCTTCACCCCTTTTCTATCAATTAGTTTTTAAATATTTTTTTCATTTCTTCCATTGATTAATTTCCCCCCTTTTTTATCCTGCTTTCCATCAGATTTCCCTTACCACTGTCCCCTCTGCCCACCCCACCCCACTAGGGCCGGCCATCTGTTACATGTGTCAGGTGTCCTCTGACACTCTGCTTACCTTTGTTCTGCCATACACGTTCTGATCTCTTAATGACTGCTATTAGCACCCTTCTTAACCTTGATCACCACCATTTACATTCCCTTTGGCCATGACATCTTTGTCAATCTCTCCTTTGCTGGTCCTCTATCCAGTCCCCACAGCCACCACCCCACCCCCCCTCAACTCACCACAACAGTATAAACCTGATCCTATTTCCAATTGTCCTCAGCTTTAACGAAGAGTCATCCAGACTGGAAACGTTGGCTCTGTTTTCTCCCAACAGGTGCTGTCAGAGCTGAGATTTTCCAGCATTTTCTCTCTTTGTTTCAGATTCCAGCATCCGCAGCAATTTGCTTTTGCCCTTCCAATTTTTGTTGGTTTGGGAGAAGGGTGCGGGCAATGAGCACACCAGTTGCAATCCTGATCTGGCCAGCTCTATTGCTAACACCCACCCCCAATTTTTTTGTGGCGGCAGCCAGCTTCTCAAGGAGCCATGGTTCACAGCCCCTCAGAGGTTGTGAACCATTTTCTGGATGTAGGAACCTTCTGGATGATAACTTCAAAAGGTCATACCCATATACCCTCATGCCAACCCATACCATCCACAATGCTCCCTCCATGTCCATTCACCCTTTATACACTCTGTACAGACCGAATGAACACAATAGTAACAATGGTATGTGTGGAAAAGCTTAAAAATCAGCCATTCATAACTTTTGTTTATAATTGTTATTACTACAACCTATAGAAGTGTCAGTCAACCACGCCTTTAAAGTATCAGTAGGTGAGATTATAAGTATTTGATATTTCTTTATCCTGTTTAAACACTGAACCATTGACAAAATGGATCAAAGCAAAAAAAGCTTGATCTGTCAATCCAACAATGCAATCCCCTTTCTGCATAGAATCATAGAAACCCTACAGTGCAGAAGGAGGCCATTCAGGCCATCGAGTCTGCACCGACAACAATCCCACCCAGGCCCTATCCTCGAAAACCCCACATATTTACTCTGCTAATCCCTCTAACATACACATCCCAGGACGCTAAGGAGCAATTTAGCATGGCCAATCAACCTCACCTGCACATCTTTGGACTATAGGAGGAAACCGGAGCACCCGGAAGAAGCCCATGCAGATACAAGGAGAATGTGCAAACTCCACACAGACAATGACCCAAGCTGGGAATCGAACCCAGGTCCCTGGCACTGTGAGGCAGCAGTGCTAACCACTGTGCCACCGTGCCGCCCTGTTTCAGCTGCATCTGTTTCAGCAAACTAACGGGAGTCTGGACTCTCAGCCAAACCTCATTGTGTATTATCTCTGAAAAAATATATAAATAGACAAAGGGAGTTTTTTACATTTAGAAACAGCAGTGGCACTTTAGATGTTGCATTTTTTGGGGGGGGATTACAGTAGTTAGCACTGCTGCCTCACAGCTCCAGGGTCCCAGGTTCGATTCCCGGCTTGGGTCACTGTCTGTGTGGAGTTTGCACATTCTCCTCGTATCTGCGTGGGTTTCCTCCGGGTGCTCCGGTTTCCTCCCACAGTCCAAAGATGTGCGGGTTAGGTTGATTGGCCAGGTTAAAAATTGCCCCTGAGAGTCCTAATATGCGTAGGTTAGAGGGATTAACGGGTAAAATATGTGGGGGTAGGGCCTGGGTGGGATTGTGGTCGGTGCAGACTCGATGGGCCAAATGGCCTCCTTCTGCACTGTAGGGTTTCTATGATTAGCTTTCTAAAATTCCCAGGTTTCTATTCACTCATGAAATCATTAAATTGATCATTCTAATTTACATGAGGATATAAGTTTTTTTTTCTCTTTCGGACACAGATTGACTTATGGACATTTTATTTGTTTTTGTAAATGAAAAACTGAAGTATTTCCCACTTCCAAAACGAATGGTGGTGAAGGAAGTCAATCAAACACCTTAAAATTTACGGAAAAGAAAACTTGCTAAAATAAGCAGAATAAACTTCCAGTTAGCACTAATTAAGGGACAGAAAGAGGTCAAGAAGGGAAATGGTGTAACTGCCAAATACTAATACATGAAGGATAAGTTTTTCCAGCCCTTTCTGCTGGCAAGATCTCCTGATCCCACTGACGACAGCCCCGCCATGTGTTCCCCAGCGGTTGAGGGTGTGAACAATGGGAAGCCCTGGCGATAGTGGTGGGACTGGCCAATGGCAGGTTTTTATCGCAAAAATGCCGTGGCGGGCGTGGGGGAATCCTGCCCAAAGCATTTCATTACTATTTTCTATTGAGGCATTAAATTGTGCTTTGGGTGTTTAATTTAATGTCTTAGGATTTATATTTAGTGCATAACTTAGAGGCAAACAGAAATATTCCTCTTACAAAACAAGGATTCCCTTGCATCACAAGTTAATGGACCTTGAGCAAGGGTTGATATTAGAGAAGAATTGTTCCCTTCCAGAGGATTAGTGGGCATGTGGACCAGATCTCTAACACTACTGCCCTGCCAAGACCGCAAGAAAATACAAAGTGTCATGAGTGAAGCCCAGTCCATCACACAAATCAGCCCCCCATCCAATGATCCTGGCTGGAATTTTACCGGCACGCTTGCCCCGAATCAGGAGGCAGGTGAGGCTCAGAGAACAGCATTCTCCGTTGGTCTCGGGCGGGATCATACGAACCTCAGGCGGATGTGCCGATGAAATTACACACACTATACTTCCCGCTGTCTCAGAAAAGCAGCCAGCATAATCAAGGACCCCACACACCCCGGACATTCTCTCTTCCATCTTCTTCCATCAGGAAAAAGATACAAAAGTCTGAGATCACATATCAACCGACTCAAGAACAGCTTCTTCCCTGCTGCCGCCAAACTTTTGAATGGATCTACTTCATATTAAGTAGATCTTTCTCCACACACTAGCTATGACTAACACTACATTCTGCACCCTCTCCTTTCCTTCTCTATGAACGGTATGCTTTGTCTGTATAGCGCGCAAGAAACATTACTTTTAACTGTATGTTAATACACGTGACAATAATAAATCAAATCAATAGTCAATGCTGCATTTAAGAGCTGGAGAAATATATAATTCAGAATGGATTCAGAGAAGGGAATACATTGTTGGCTTGAGAGATCGAGCTATTTTTCTGTGATCCATTTTGCCAATGGCTCAAAGTTTATTCAAACAAGATATAGAGATATCAAGTGCTTACAGTTTCTGCTATTAATAATTTCTAGGTGGTCATGGAAAACCAATCAATCCAATCTGAGCAGTGGAGATGTGGAAATGGAGAGAAAGAGGAATAAGAGATAAGGTCCATGAGGTGTTCAGAATTTCTCTTTGATTACCTCAAGGAAGGTTTCATTTTAACTCAATAGATTTAATAGATGGGAGAATAAATGTGGAGGCATCCCTGCTTGGGTTGATTACACCAGCTGCAGGAATCATAGGTCAATTGCCCTACCACATTTACTCATTACCTGAGAATATATTGAATGCCTCAGGTTTTCCACTATTTAGGAGGCGTTAGTTTTAGCGTCAGAGCAGAAAGCGAAGATTCCAACAAGCACGGAAATGAATCTTAAACACCGTGAAGCAAATGTTAAGCAACAGCTTCAAAATCAAAGAATTTTAATAAATGTTATTTAATCTATAATCACATACTCGGTATTTCTTTTCCTGCTCAAATTTCTCTTCATATTTGCGTATTTTCTTTCTCAGGTTCTGGATCTGTTTTGTCAGTTGCGTCACCAACATTGGACTGTTCTCAGCTTCTGAATTGACCAGTGTGGAGTTTCTGGGCCTTGAAGGAAAGAACAATAAAGGGTCAACACAAAACACAGCAAATCAGTGGCTACCGACCGCATCAACATCACAACTGGAGCACCGTCCACAGAAACTCAAATAGCTCTTTGGGAAACAACTACTGCCAAAAACACAAGAATTTGTGCATTATGAAGCAAAACGATAAACCTTCTTAACACGCTACGGGAGTAAATCCAGGTTCTGAACACAAGGGCTCCAAAGATGTGCGGGTTAGGTTGATTGGCCATGCTAGATTGATCCTAGTGTGAGGGGATTGGCAGGGTAAATATGTGAGCTTGTGGGAGTAGGGCTTGGGTGGGATTGTGGTCGGTGCAAACTCGATGGGCCGAATGGCCTCCTACTACACTGTAGGGATTCTATGATCTTAGTTGACGTTCACGCCACGCTCCCACTGCACCAAGGTCGGGGAATTTGGTAGCCAGCCAAATCTCCGTTCACTGCAACGGGATGGGAAAATCTCACTGGCATGAATGGTGACAAGATTCCGACTGAGGAATTACAAAGGCTCAGTCCCATTTGTGTCAGGGCTGCACTATATTACTCTACCATCCCATAGACAGGCATCATCCCCGATTGCCTCCAGAACAGAGAATCTTCCCCATAGTTTCCACACAAAAAAACCTCATTATTATTCAGCCTTGCCTCCTCTGTTTTCATTAGTAACATTTTCTTGTTTTGTTTGACCAGAGTTGGTCATTCACAGATGGCACTGCCCAACACTTCTTACATTCAGCCCAGTACCAGGCTGCATGAAATTTGGAAGAGAACTCCTATCTTTCTGAACCTGGACAAGCATGGGGCTTCTATGCAGAAAACATATACGTTGTGATAGAGCACTGGGTCTGAGCAGTGAGAGGCAGTTGTTGTTTAATGTCCATCCCTTCTCAAAGAAAGCATGCAGACTCAGAGGCCACGATTTTCCAGCCCTTCATGCCAGTGGGATTTTCCGATCCCGCTGAAGGCGATCCTCTGTGGCCAGTTCCCCAGGGGTGTGTCCGGCTAGCGATGCAAATAGCCATTGATTTGGGCGAGACCGGAAGATCTCACCAGCAGCCAACGGTGAGCCGCCTCCATGCCGGAAAACCTACCCTGGGGGAGTCGGAAAACCCGCTGCGGAGGAGCTGGAAAATCCAGGCCTCAGACTTCAGCCTTATATAATAGCAGAGAGAAGTCAATCTCAGCACTGGCTGCGCCCGGCGACACTCACTGAGCGAGACAGCTATCCCGAGGCACTCAGCCAGCTAAAGGTGATGCAACATGGGCAGGACAACTCACTCAGAATTCTGTCTAAAGTTGGTGCCTCATTTTAATTTACTGCACATAATCACCATCTATTATTTACACCCATTATCTGAACACAATGGAATACAAGCAGAAAAGACCCACAAGTCCATATCACAACATTGCTTAACCCAGGATTGTTTCTTTCCCTATTCATTCTGACGGATAGAACATTCCAGTTTGATGCTGCACTGTTTGGTGCCAAAGCAGAGGTTAAGATTTTGCAAAATGGATGACAAAACTGTTTTGCAATGAGGTGCTGACAATCAGCAAGTCCCAGCAACTGTTCATATCATCTCACCGTACAGTCTCCAATTTTAGTTATTTATTAGTCACAAGTAGGCTTACATTAACACTGCAATGAAGTTACTGTGAAAATCTCGTAGTCACCACACTCCGGCGCCTGTTCGGGTACACTAAGGGAGAATTTAGCATGGCCAACGCACCTAACCAGCACGTCTTTCCGACTGTGGGAGGAAACTGGAGCACCACTGGGACATCAGGGGTAATCCAGAGGGCCAGGCTAAAGCTAGAGTAGCAACAGTAAGAAACTTCAGTAATCCAAACATAGACTGGGATAACAGACTGGAAGTTCATAAATGGGGATGAATTTCTACAGCGTGTTCAGGAGAATTCTTTACATCTTGGCCTTTCCACCGTGTGTTTTCCGGTGCCAGTGACAGAGGTGGCTCGCCTTTAGCCGTGGGCAGAATCTTCCAGTCCCGCCAATGTTTGCGGTGTTTTGCGGGGATCATCTCCCAGGCCTCTGGGAAACCACCACGGGGGGTGGTGGTTCAGTGGAACTGGAAGATCCCGCTGATGGGGAATGAGGTGGATGAAATGGACTCCTCCCCTCCCCCCCCACCCCACAATATCCTTTGATGCCCTTTGCCTCAAGTGCTTTTTCTAACTGCTTCTTGAAAACTAACAATGTTTTGGCCGCAACTGCTTTCTGTGGTAGAGAATTCCACACACTCACCACCCTTTGGGTGAAGAAATTTCTCCTTATCTCAGTTCTAAAAGCCATGATGTGGAGATGCCGGCGTTGGACTGGGGTGGACACAGTAAGAAGTCTCACAACACCAGACTAAAGTCCAACAGGTTTATTTGCAATCACGAGCTTTCGAAGCGCTGCTCCGCACTCACCTGATGAAGAAGCAGCGCTCCGAAAGCTCGTGATACCAAATAAACCTGTTGGACTTTAATCTGGTATTGTCAGTTCTAAACGATTTACGCTGCATCACCATTGCTTCTTTGGCAATGTCCTCTGGTTCTTGATCCTTACACCAATGGGAACAATTTCTCCCTGTCCATTTTGCCCAGACTCCTCATGATTTTGAAAACCTCCACTAAATCTCCTCTCAACCTCCTCATCTCGAAGAATAGTCCCGACTTCTCCAATCTATCTGCGTAACTGAAGTTCTTCATCCCTGGAGCCATTCCCGTGAATCTTTTCTACACTCTCTCTCTCTCTAGACTAGGCTTGTTATAACTTGTTAACCTTCTCTCTCCAGGGCCCATATTTGCATAGTTTTCTCACTCAAGGGGCCAATGAGCAAATTTTGGAAAGACAAAATTTGGCATAACGATAAACTAAATTTCAGAAACAGTTTGGATTTTAAGGAAAGAGATAATTGCTAATGAAATGTAAAGCATGTTGTTGCAACAAATGATCGAGTTAAAGAGTAAGCAATATAAATGAGCAGAGTGTTGGGGTGGGGTGTCGGGGTGTATGCGTGTTGGTGTGTGCGTGGTAGGAATAAGATTCGAACAAATGTGGATTAGTTTACAAGTTTGTTAATATAAATTGTGCTTAATGAATTTCATAGAATCATAGAATCACTATAATGCAGAAGGAGGCCATTCGGCCCATCAAGTCTGCACCAACCACAATCCCACCCAGGCCCTATTCCTGTAACCCCACATATTTACCCTGCTAATCCCCCGATACTAGGGGCAATTTAGCATGGCCAACATACCTTACCCGCACATCACATCAATTTGATTGCATTTTTAAAGTTTTAATGCTTATTTATTAGTGTCACCAGAGGCTGGTGCATTAACACATTGCATTAACACTGCAATGAAGTTACTGTGAAAATCCTCTCGTCGCCACACTCCGGCGGGTACACTGAGGGAGAATTTAACATGGCCAATGCACGTCTTTCGGACTGTGGGAGGAAACCGGAGCACCCGGAGGAAGCTCACGCAGACACGGGGAGAACGTGCAGACTCCGCACAGACAGTCACCCAAGCCGGGAATCGAACCCAGGTCCCTGGTGCTGTGAGGCAGCGGTGCTAAACACTGTGCCACCGTGCTGGTCAAGACGGAGGATTAATGAGCACAGTATGGTTGATGTGATATACATGGGCTTCCAAAAGGCAGCTGATAAAGGGCCACAGAAAAGACTTGTGAGCAAGGGTTAGAGATTATGGATAAAATGGACAGTGACGGCATGGATACAAACTTGGCTGATTGACAGGAAACTGTAGTGACGAGCGCTTGTTTTTCCAGACAGGAGGAAAGTATAAGGTGGCGTTCCTCAGGGATCAGTGCTTTTCATGAAGCATAGTAATGAGCCAGAGAGTACAGGGCAGTTTCAAAACTTGCAGATGAGTCAAAAGTTGTGAATTGCAGGAAGGAGAGTGCTAAGATTTCCATAGGACATTGACAGGCTGGTGGAATAGGCGGACACATGGCAGATGCTCTGCTCCTGATTTAACAAGTCTACAAAATCTCCATAGTATCAAAACCAAAAGAGAAAGCGCTGGAAAATCTCAGCAGGTCTGGCAGCATCTGTAAGGAGAGAAAAGGGCTGGCGTTTCAAGTCCAGATGACCGTTTGTCAAAGCTAAAAGGCACAGAAAGTGGGAGATATTTATACACAGGGTGTGGGGAATGAAAGGTGAGTCATAGCCATAGAAACCAGGGGAAAAGACTGCTAATAACTATCCAACCTCACTACCACTCCATAGTATTAACATTCAATTCCCTTTCCTCAGGCCCAAAATGCGTTGTCACTTCACTACAAACATGTACATCAACATCAAATCCACAAAATAAAACTTTAGTCCAACAATTCCATCTATGCATAATATGTACCAGGAATCAGAATCACCATTCTGTAATCCTTTAATGCACATTTTATTTGCTCATTCACCTATCCTATTTTGTAGATCCCCTACAGTGCAGAAGAAAGCCATTCGACCCATCGAGTCTGCGCCGACTCTCTGACAGAGCATTTACCCAGGCCCACCCCCATCCCATTCCCATAACCCCATGAATTCATCCCACTAATCCCCCTAACCTGCACATCTTGGGACACTAAGGGGCAATTTAGCATGGCCAATCCAACTAACCCACACATCGTTGGACTGCGGGAGGAATCCGGAGCACCCGGAGGAAACCTACGCAGCTACGAGGAAAACGTGCAAACTCCACACAGGCAGTGACCCAAGCCGGGAATCGAACCCGGGTCCCTGGCGCTGTTAGGCAGCAGTGCTAACCACTGTGCCACCGTGCCGCCCTCGTGACAATAGTGGATGCGTTAGTGATTATTTATCAAAACTCGTTGCATTCTGGGGTAGTGCCGGTTGATTGGAAAACGGCTAATGTTACGCCGCTGTTTAAAAAAGGAAGGAGACAAAAGGCGGGTAACTATAGGCCGGTCAGCTTAACGTCTGTAGTAGGGAAAATGCTGGAATCCATTATTAAAGAGGAGATAGCAGGGCATCTGGATAGAAATGGTTCGATCAATCAGACGCAGCATGGATTCATGAGGGGAAAGTCGTGCTTGACGAACATGTTGGATTTTTATGAAGATGTGACTAGGGCGGTTGATGGAGGAGAACCGGTGGATGCGGTGTTTTTGGATTTCCAAAAGGCGTTTGATAAGGTGCCCCATAAAAGGCTACTGAAGAAGATTAGGGCACACGGAGTTGGGGGTAGTGTGTTAAAGTGGATTGGGGACTGGCTATCCGACAGGAAGCAAAGAGTCGGAATAAATGGGTGTTTTTCCGGTTGGAGAAAGGTAACTAGTGGCGTGCCGCAGGGATCGGTACTCGGGCCGCAACTATTTACCATTTATATAGATGATCTGGAGGAGGGGACGGAGTGTAGGGTAACGAAGTTTGCAGACGACACAAAGATAAGTGGAAAAGTGAATCGTGTGGAGAACGGAGAAGATCTGCAGAGAGATTTGGACAGGCTGAGTGAGTGGGCGAGGATATGGCAAATGGAGTATAACGTTGAGAAATGCGAGGTTATACACTTTGGAGGAAATAATAACAAATGGGATTACTATCTCAATGGAAACAAATTAAAACATGCTACCGTGCAAAGGGACCTGGGGGTCCTTGTGCATGAGACGCAAAAGCCCAGACTGCAGGTACAACAGGTGATCAAGAAGGCAAATGGGATGTTGGCCTATATTGCGAAGGGGATAGAATATAAAAGCAGGGATGTCTTGATGCACCTGTACAGGGCATTGGTGAGGCCGCAGCTGGAATACTGTGTGCAGTATTGGTCCCCTTATATGAGGAAGGATATATTGGCATTGGAGGGAGTGCAGAGAAGGTTCACCAGGTTGATACCGGAGATGAGGGGTTTGGATTATGAGGAGAGGCTGAGGAGATTGGGTTTGTACTCGTTGGAGTTTAGAAGGATGAGGGGGGATCTTATGGAGACTTATAAGATAATGCGGGGGCTGGATAGGGTGGAGGCGGAGAGATTCTTTCCACTTAGTAAGGAAGTTAAAACTAGAGGACACAGCCTCAAAATAAAGGGGGGTCGGTTTAAGACAGAGTTGAGGAGGAACTTCTTCTCCCAGAGGGTGGTGAATCTCTGGAATTCTCTGCCCACTGAGGTGGTGGAGGCTACCTCGCTGAATATGTTTAAAGCGCGGATGGATGGATTCCTGATCGGTAAGGGAATTAAGGGTTATGGGGATCAGGCGGGTAAGTGGTACTGATCCACGTCAGATCAGCCATGATCTTATTGAATGGCAGGGCAGGCTCGAGGGGCTAGATGGCCTACTCCTGCTCCTATTTCTTATGTTCTTATGTTCTTATGTTGCAAATCACACATCTGAAAGTATAAAGTATAAAATATTCCTTTTCTTACATGATGAAGAGCTGAGCACTTGGTGGAGAAGGGGCAGCTTCTGTATCCAACACAAATCTTTGACTCTTGCTGAAACTGGAGCACCGCGGTGATATTAGTGGATTGTCCCCTTCTGCGATGTGATGCAGCAGTCTGCCGGCCCCCAGGGATCGATGGGCTTCCACTCCATTCTCCAGCTCACTCTGCCAGCTTTCAAAGGCTGGAATTGGCTCTGCAACATTAACCAGGCTGTTAGAAGCTCGCTCTCTTACCTATGGCTACAGTTAAGACAAAAACATGGTCAGTACATTAGGCAGTCCTTCTCGTACATAGGGAAAAGTAACATAATGGTAGAAAAGCTAGGAATAGAGTGATATATCTCAAAGTAGCTGGCCATAGATTCATCTAGGTCATTTACTGTACAATTTCCAGCTTACATGAGACCCATATACTCAGTGAGACTTATATTTGCTTGAAAGATGCTGTAGTGCGTTCAATGGTTTGATTGATCTGTAATTGAATTTTTTTCTAGCAGTGTGCAGTAATCACCAAGTCAGGCGATAGTTTCCGCAGTGGCTAAATACAGATTTCTGCGCCCCCTGCTCGATTTTGTCAGGAGGAAATCTCCAATGATGGGAGCCATCGATTGGGGTGCACCACAGCTTCATTCTGGGTATTTGATTATGTTCAACTGATCCTTGATAACTGCACTTGATTGTTTAAGCCTGTTAGTGGAGCCAGAGAGCTAATTGAACATAAAAAGCTGGTAGGGAAGACCTGAGCTGAGACCATGCGTGTGCGCAAAATCTTGAGATATTGTAAAGTCCTGTAAATGAAGCGATTTGGATTTGGAACTAGTGTCACGTCTGCATTGCTTTGAGAAAAATCGGACATAAAAGATATCCAGTAACCCGGCAAATATGTAACAAAATTGGTGTCAAAGATGGTTGAGGAAGATTAACTTAACCAGCTGCAGATCCATTCCATTCACTGCTGGGAAATCCTCCCATTTGATTTGATTTGATTTATTATTGTTACATGTATTAGTATACAGTGAAAAGTATTGTTTCTTGCACACTATATAAAACAAAGCATACTGTTCATAGAGAAGGAAAGGAAAGAGTGCAGAATGTAGTGTTACAGTCATAGCTAGGGTGTAGAGAAAGATCAAATTAATGCAAGGCAGGTCCATTCAAAAGTCTGACAGCAGCAGGGAAGAAGCCGTTCTTGAGTCGGTTGGTACGTGACCTCAGACTTTTCTATCTTTTCCCCGACGGAAGAAGGTGGAAGAGAGAATGTCCGGGGTGCGTGAGGTCCTTGACTATGCTGGCTTCTTTCCTGAGGCAGTGGGAAGTGTAGACAGAGTCAATGAATGGGAGGTTGGTTTGAGTGATAGATTCGCCTACATTCACTGCCTTTTGTAGTTTCTTACGCTCTTGGGCAGAGCAGGAGCTATACCAAGCTGTGATACAACCAGAAAGAATGCTTTCTATAGTGCATCTGGAAAAGTTGGTGAGAGTCATAGTGGACATGCCAAACTTCCTTAGCCTCCTGAAAAAGTAGAGGTATGGGAGCATGTCATGGGATCAATGGATTGTAAGGTTCAATACCCACTTGCTCGCTACAGTGCTGGGTAGTATGGATGGAGGAGTGATCTGTAAGAAAGCAATAGTTATTTGAGCAGCTCATAGAAGAGACATCAACACTTGACCTGGCAGCAAGTGCTCTCAAAAAATACTTCAGACCACAGGACAGTGTGATGGTCGAATCCTCTCAGAGATCCCAGGGAATAGTGAGTCCACTAAACAACACACGGCAACATTTGGGCTAATTTGCGAGAAATTAATCGACAAGATTTCAATTCAATAAATTAGAGCACGTCTCCTCATGGACAATGATGACTTAACTTCGGGAAAACCCAAGGCCTTGGCTGTCTAAATCCGGTTGGCCGTTTTAGATTAGGGTACGCAGTTAGCTCCTATTGTTTGGTAACGACTGTATTGCATGTGAAACTCGAGTAGTTATGCCAAATCTTCTACAGCAACATGAACTGCGTCCTGTCTACGAAGGACATCTGGGTGTTGTTCAGATAAAACAATGATCCTGTGAAGCAAGCTGGTGGCCGGCAACGGATTGCTGTATCAAAGAGTTCATTAGAAGCTGTGTAGCATGTACACTGAGTGAGAACTCTGTTAAACAATGTCCCACACCTCTACAGCTGACCCCAAGGCCAACAAGACCATGGCAACAACACCAAGGTGAAGTGCAAGCAACCCCTCATAATCAACTTTCTTTACTTGTTGTTGATGGTCTAAACAGCAAATGGCTGGAAATCATTTCAACAATTTCCATAACAACCACTTCAGTCACTGACATTCTGGACAAGTTGCTTACAAAGTGTGGATTGCCAGCGACTATTACAGGCAATGGAATTCAGTCTGTTTCTGGTCAGTTCATAGACTTCCTAGCAAGTTGCAGAATTCATCACCATCTGACACTGCGTTGCAATCGACACGCGAATGGTGGCATTGAACAACTCAACAGTGTAATAAAGGACAGTCTGAGAGATAGTGAGTCAGAGAGGAAAACATTCCAACAATCCATTCACATCCTACTTCACACAAATCGATCCACCCTAAACTCTGACCAGAAAGACACCAGCCAAACATATGATAGGTCGTAAATTTCACATGCCACTAATCATTCTTAAGCCAAGGCTACCAATTAATGAGAATTTCATCGGGAAAACAGATGAAATCGCAAAGCGGCCAGGTAAATCAATGGAATCGTAGAATCCCTACAGCGCAGGAGGCGGCCATTTGGCCCATCGAGTCTGCACCAACTATAATCCCACCCAGGCCCTATCCCCATAACCCCACATATTTACCCTGCTAATCCCCCTGACACTAAAGGGACAATTTAGCATGGCCAAACAACCCTGTGGGAGTAAACCAGAGCACTCGGAGGAAACCCACGCAGACACAGGGAGAACGTGCAAACTCCACACAGACAGTGACCCAAGCACAAAATTGAACCAGGGTCCTTAGCACCGTGAGGCAGCAGTGCTAACCACTGTGCCGCCCAAACTTTGACAAACGCACAAGAAGGGAACCAAATCAAATAGCCATATTGCTACCACAACCGTGCATCATCTATGTCAGCTCCAAAGCAGATCAAGTGGTTGCTCGATACCAACGCTCATCTGTTAGGTGACAACACCAAGACAAACGTTCGATGCTTAATAGTGAGCAGACCTGGATATATTGGGGACAGTAACTATGAGGGTGCATTTTCTCTTCCGATGAGTGATATTGATCACCCGCCTCTTCAAGCTGATCACACAGAGCCACAACATCAAATTCGTAGATCTAATCACAAATCAAAAGAGACCTTTATCTCTGAAGACCATTTCTGTACTTAGAATTCAACCTGTCTGTTTTGATCTGCTTGAAGAAGAATCACATGGATTCATTGAAACATAGAAAATAGAAGCGGGAGAAGGACATTCGGCCCTTCGAGCCTGCTCTGCCATTCGTTATCACGGCTGATCATCAAATTCAATATCCTGATCCCACCTCCCCTCCATATCCCTTGATCTTTTTAGCCCCAAGAGCTCTATCTAATTTCTTCTTGAAATCACACATTATCAAAACGTTAACTCTGTTTCTCTCTCCACAGATGCTGCCAGACCTGCTGAGTTTTTCCAGTATCTTCTGCTTTTAATATTGTAGATATTGTTCATTCGGGGAGCGCAGGGGACCCCAGTTAGAGGCACTATCAATTCATTAAGTCAACCGAACTTCTAGCTGTGACAGATAAATAAGTCATGTGTGTTTAGTTGTCTGGATTATTCATTTCATAAGGGTGGGTTAAACAAAGGGGATTTGCACAATTCAATGTGGCCATACATCCCAAATGTCTTTACATGTATCAAAAAAGTTATGGAAGGGCACAAATTTAAAAAGAAACTAGTATTTTGAGTATTACTGAAAAAAGAGACAAGCTACTGAAGCTTTTTGTCTTTCACTCATCAGGATAGATGCAAGAGTTCAAACTTCAAAGTTTGACAATTCATATTGAATAAGAAGAGCACACTGATTGACTGCAAGAGGATTTTGATTGGCTGAGACGTTGCCAAGGAGAATGCAAGAGGGAATTATCATTCCCCCACTCCCCCACCCCCATGCTTTTCTGTAATTCACAAAAAGGTCCAAGTCTGGACATGTTTCTTCTACCTTCTGAGGACAAGTCCCAACATATGAATAAATGTAGTTTGGAGCAAGCAACAGTGAGCCACATCATGAACCTGACTGATAATGTTAAATTATTGTTAGTGTCATTCTCAGCACACATGGGATTGTTCAACAAGTGCTGCCCGATTGCAGAATCACATCTAACTTTAGACATGGTGTTCGGAGTTTTACAAGCACAGGCTGGCTGAATACTAGCTGGTATTTTATAGTAAAACAAAATGATTTAAAAAGTCGAGCAGTAAATCATCTCGTACCCATTCAGCATCTCCCAAGGGCCAAACCACCATTTGATTTCACACTGTAGAATCAGTGAGAGCAGAATCAGCTCTCCTCAGGCTCCAGTTCCTGAGGACATGAAGGCCTTAGAAAGGCTGCAGAGAATAGATTTACCAGCATGGTACCAGGGGTGAGGAACTTCAGTTAAGTGGAGAGACTGGAATTAATAGTGAACACAGAGAGAGGTTAAAGGGAGGTTTAACAGAGGTGTTCAAAATTACAAGGAGTTTCAGTAAGAGTAAGGGAGGCAGTGGCATGGTGGTATCATCAATGGACCAGGAATTGAGAGACCCAGAGCCACGACTACAAAGGGTCGTGAACGAAGCCCAGTCCATCACGCAAGCCAGCCTCCATCCATCTGTCTACACTTCCCGCTGCCTTGGCAAAGCAGCCAGCATAATTAAGGACCCTACGCACCCTGGACATTCTCTCTTCCACCTTCTTCCGTCAGGAAAAAGATACAAAAGTCTGAGGACACTTACCAACCGACTCAAGAATAGCTTCTTCCCTGCTGCTGTCAGACTTTTGAATGGACCTACCTCGCATTAAGTTGATCTTTCTCTACACCCTAGCAATGACTGTAACACTGCATTCTGCGCTCTCTCCTTTCCTTCTCTATGAACAGTATGCATTGTCTGTATAGTGCGCAAGAAACAATACCTTCAAATGTATATCACGACATGTGACAATAATAAATCAAATCAAATTAAATCCCACCATGGCAGATGGCAACATTTTAATACAATAAATATCTGGAATTAAGAATCTACTGATGACATTGAAACCATTGTCAAAAAAATCCCATCTGGTTCACTAATGTCCTTCAGGGAAGAAAATCTGCTGTCCTTACCCGGTCTGGCCTACATGTGACTCCAGAGCCACAGCAATGTGGTTGACTCTCAAATGCCCTCTGAAATGGAGGGCAGTTAGGGATGGGCAATAAATGCTGACCCAGCCAGCGACACCCACATCCCATAAAACGACAAAGGGTCATCTGGACTCGAAACGTCAGCTCTTTTCTCTCCTTACAGATGCTGCCAGACCTGCTGAGATTTTCCAACATTTCCTCTTTTGGTTTAAAAAAAAAACAAACATGGAAAAGCTCTCCCACTGACAGAAGGCACATCGTGAGCTTGTGGAAGCATCAAATCAAATTGCAATGATGTGTGCTTATAGCACGTCCTGTCTGATTTGCCTCTGTCTCTGTCCTGATGGAGGCCTATTTCAAGAATAGCCTACCAATATAAATACTTAGATCCTAGCCCTGTAATGGGCCCCACTGCCAGCCATTATATTGGGCTGGATTCTCCAACCTCTCCCACAGCCGGGATTCTCCTGTCCCACTGCAGTAAATGGAGATTTGGCTGAGCGCCAAATACTCCATCCTTGCAACGCTGAGAGAACACTGTCCTAGGAGGGTCTGTTACCTACAGAGTTAATATAGGACAGAGTACGTAAAATAATTTACCATCAAAAGTTGGGAGATGATAATTATATTTTTTTAAGCAGCAAGTTATGATGAACTGTGCGGAGTTTGCACATTCTCCCCGTGTCTGCGTGGGTTTCCTCCGGGTGCTCCGGTTTCCTCCCACAGTCCAAAGATGTGCGGGTTAGGTTGATTGGCCAAGCTAAATTGCCCCTTAGTGTCCCGGGATGCGTAGGTTAGAGGGATTAGTGGGTAAATATGAGGGTTAGAGGGATTAGCAGGTAAATATGTGGGGATGCGGGGATGGAGCCTGGGTGGGATTGTTGTCGGTGCAGTCTCGATGGGCCGAATGGCCTCTTTCTGCACTGTAGGGGTTTCTATGGTTCTATGGTTTCTATCTGGAAAGCAGTACCTAAAGGAATAGAGGAATAAAATTCACTAATATTTAAAATAAGTGAGATATCTACTCGAAAAAGGAGACGTTACAGTGCAGTGGGGAAAGGGCAACAAGTGGGGTTAATTGGCGAGGTACTTCAAAGAACTGGCACAAAAATGGTGGGCCAAATGGCCTCATTCTGTGCTGTATAACTTGACGATTCTAAAATATGTCACTTGCTCCTTTTTCACAACAATGATTGACTGACATTTGACACAGAGATCTCTATTACACTCTATGGTGCGATGTCAAAGGATAATGAAAGCAAACATTGTACTGGCATCCTGAACTAGCAGCTATAACAGTGTAAAAAAACTCTTTGTCCTCAGCAAGTGCGTGGAAAACAGAAAGCTTTTCATTTCTTCTCTCCATTCTCGAGCCTCCCAGTTCATAAATAACAAACCCAGTTCTTAAGTAAATATTCCTTCTTCGTTGCCTCAATAACACTGGACAATTTCCTCCCTTGGGAAATTCTGAGCTCCCAGGCTGCATGACTTGGCTGGGTAGACAGGGGATTTGATACGTGCATCCTGAGCTTGTGGAGACATCAAGATCTAATTACAATGAAGTATGGTAACAGCAAGTCCTGTCTGATTTACAGTTCTCTATCCTACATAAGAACATAAGAACTAGGAGCAGGGGTAGGCCATCTGGCCCCTCAAGCCTGCCCCGCCATTCAATAAGATCATGGCTGATCTTTTCATGAGCATGGACTCAGCTCCACTTACCCGCCCGCTCACCATAACCCTTGATTCAAAAATTTATCTATCCTTGCCTTAAAAATATTCAATGAGGTAGCCTCAACTGCTTCACTGGGCAGGGAATTCCACAGATTCACAACCCTTTGGGTGAAGAGGTTCCTCCTCAACTCAGTCCTAAATCTGCTCCCCCTTATTTTGAGACTATGCCCCCTAGTTCTAGTTTCACCCGCCAGTGGAAACAACCTCCCTGCTTCTATCTTATCTATTCCCTTCATAATCTTATGTATTTCAATAAGATCTCCCCTCATTCTTCTAAATTCCAATGAGTATAGTCCCAGTGTACTCCGTCTCTCCTCATAAGCCAACCTCTCCTCTCAACTCCGGAATCAACCTAGTGAATCTCCTCTGCACCCCCTCCAGTGCCGGTATATCCTTTCTCAAGTAAAGAGACCAAAACTGTACACAGTGATGAATGCCTACTTGAAGGGGTACCTGCAAATACTGGGTTCTCGACTTAGATCCCTGCAATGGTCCCAATGCCAACCATTATAATAACTTCACATTCCAGGTATTGGCTCAGGCTATGCTGGAAGAACATTGTTGGTAGGAGGGTCTGGTACATTCAGGGTTAATGTGGGACTGAGTATAGCACCGCCCACACAGTGATGTAAGAGGGTACATGCCCCAGAGCCAGGATCAGTCTAGAAATAGGTAGAGATGTGTAAAAGCCTATGGTGAATTCAGGTCCCTAACCTCTGCTGCATGTGTGCATATAGTTATGAGTTTTTAATAAAGAATTGCTGTTAATACACTCAAGACCACAAAGCCTACTTCATAGTGTTCAAAGCAGGATTCTTCATGGAGGCAGCATTCGGATCAAAATCCATTATCCTCCCAAGAATGCAGAATAACTAAGAAAAAGGACATCTTCAATACATTCGGAACTGAAACAGACTCCCACTGAAGTTACAGACCTGGGAAAATTGAATATGTCTTCAGCAAGAAGAGCTCAAGGCTGTTCGGCTAAGATTTTTTTAAATGTGAAATTCCGGGCCAACTGTTTAGAGAAACCTCTTTTCATTTATTCAGCTAGAAGCTCCATTTAAAAGCATCTCCAATTCCGATCCCTGACTCCGAGTCTCAACACATGGCTCTCAAGTTGAACAAAGAGGGGAAGAAAATTAAATTTGTCTACTTCGGTTAGTCAACATCTTTTCCCAAAGGTAGGGGAGTCTAAAACTAGAGGGCATAGGTTTAAGGTGAAAGGGGAGAGATACAAAAGGTTCCAGAGAGTCAATTTTTTCACACAGAGGGTGGCGAGTGTCTGGAATGAGCTGCCAGAGGTAGTAGTAGAGGCGGGTACAATTTTGTCTTTTAAAAAGCACTTAGACAGTTACATGGGTAAAATTGGTATAGAGGGATATGGGCCAAACGCAGGCAATTGGGCGCCACGATGGCACAGTGGTTAGCACTGCTGCCTTACAGTACCAGGGACGTGGGTTCAATTTCTGGCTTGGGTCACTGTCTGCACGGAGTCTGCACGTTCTCCCCTGTGTCTGTGTGGGTTTCCTCCAGGTGCTCTGGTTTCCACCCACAGACGGAAGGCGTGCTGGTTAGGTGCATTGGCCATGCTAATATTCTCCCTCAGTGTACCTGAACAGGTGCCCGAGTGTGGCGACTTGAGGATTTTCACAGTAAATTCATTGCTGGTGGTCAGGGAGTGTATCTGCAACACCCAATATGATGTTGCCTTGGATAAACTCAAACTTTAAATCACAGCCTGTTTATGAAGGAATTGACAGATTCCCCAGGCAGTTGGACTCTCTTATTAAACTTGACTCACTCCAGAGGGGCAATTTGTTCCACACAGAGGGTGGTGAGTGTTAATGTCAGCCTACTTGTGACACTAATAAATAAACTTTAAACAATTGGGACTAGCTTAAATGGTAAAAATTGGGCGGCATGGACAAGTTGGGCCGAAGGGCCTGTTTACATGCTGCAGACCTCGAAGACTCTATGACACTATTAGTGACCATCCGATTTCTTAAACAGCATGCCTGTTTTCCACATGCCCCCAATCACAATGCCATGCCGCTGATTAAATGGAGTCGGCAACTCTCGTAGCCATCGCCACCTTCTTCAGGCAGAAACACGCCGCCACCGTTTGGAAACCCCACCAAAAACTGGCAAGTGTAGGAATTGCCATTTTCCGGCCGGGGATTGGTAACACGGTCTGAGGTTCCTGCATTCTCCGAAACCTGCATCAACACTTTGGAAACAATCTTCCAAATGGATCACAGTTCTTCACTTACAGCTCCTCTGGGATGGCCCAGACCAATCACCAGAATTAGAGTCTTTGGAGGAAAAGATTTCTAAAGATACAGCATTGCTACAGGTCTAAATAATCAGAAGCACAAGTCAATACACTTCTTTACTCAACTGGGCCAATTGCAGATGACGTCACTGCACGACAGGGTTTCGATTAGTCATCTGCCAAATTTGGCAATGTTTTAAAATTTTTCAGCATTTATTTCATCCTGGGATCCATTAAAATATTGGAGTGAGTCAAATTTAATAAGAGACTCTAACTGCCTGGGGAACCTGTCAATTCTTCCATAAACAGGCGGTGAATTAAAGTCTGAGTTTACCCAGGACATCATTGTGTTGAATGTTGCAGACGATTCACTCCCTGACCACCTGCAAGCTAAAAACCATCTTACCCGAGACACGGGTCCCAGAAAGTCCCCTGGGGTCAGACCAACTTACCAAACTCAGGATTACCTTAGCATCTCTGGTGGAAATGGTACCAGAGAAGGATCAACAGTATGAGGAGCTTCTACCATCATGAAGATGGTAGACACACCGACCATTGTGTGCCAACTTCCAGGCAGTTTACCAGAACCACAAGGGATGCTGGAACCTTGGAGCAGTCTCACACCATTAGCAATGAAAAGCAGAGGTGAGCGCGCTACTCAATCATCTCCTTGCCACCGGAATGCTCTTCCTCAGCCTCAGGGAGCTTGCTGACAGCCCGAATGGACAAAAGGTGAGGAAAAAGCACCGCCACGCACCCATTCTGCAAGAAACAGTGACGAGTAACAACAACCGTTCACTGCCAAACCAGCCACACCAACCAGGCCAGGTGTAACATCAAGCAAGGGAAGAAATGGATGAACCTATAGCCAAACACCAAGCCAACCTCCAAAGCAGCAGCAAGAACTGGAACCACCAGAGCCCTGCACTCTTCTAACAAAATGGCAAACAAGATGTAGACGGGGTTTCAGAGCCTCAAATAAACTAGATTCAGTACAAACTCACAGCACAGTACAAAATATTCTTTCAAACGGTGGCTATCACCATTCAAACTTCCACAGGCAGAAATAATCAATAGTTTTATCTCCACATAAAGAGTATATGACAGCATAGTAATCAAAATATATTGTTACGATGATGGAGAAAAAATACATAGAATTACACACAGAAGTATTGGACTTTAAAAAGACCTGAGTTTATATTTTAAAATGGGCACAAACTCCGAAGATGGCAGAGAATGTGGTTAGCCACTGACAGAAATACTTACAGGATGTTTCTCTAAGGGACAATGGAACCCCTCCCATCTGGGTCACTAATGTCCTTTAGGGAAGGAAACCTGCCATCCTTACCTGGTCTGGCCTACATGCGACTCCAGACCCACAGCAACGTGGTTGACTCTCATCTGCCCTCAGGTAACTAGGGATGGATGGGCAATAAATGCTGGCCAGTCAGTGACGCCCATGGCCAACGAATAAAAAAAACCCTCACTGTGTTTCAGACAAGGTACTTCTAAAAGCATCCAAAGCCTGATTACCATCTCCAGTAAAGACAAAGAACATAATGACCATCTCATTTCAATGACCCTGGGTGTAATTGCTTAGACAGATTAGTGTATTCCGGTTTCCAGTTGGAATATACAAAGAAGGGGTAATAGTTACCCAGGGCCCGCGCATGTGCATGTGTGTGTGTGCACGTGTGCACTATGAGGACAAACAGTTGGAAGCTTTCCACACTGAAAGTGTGTGCCACAGTGCCAGAAGCAGTGCCCCTGCAAAAAGGAAGTGACCATCTTTTGCAGGAGTATCTAAAAACTCTTTCTCTGACTGTGGAAGTCAACCAGCCAGCAAAAGGCTCGCAGCTGGAAAAAAGAACTGAATTATCTCTATTCAACCATGGAACACCCGAACTGAAGAATCAACTACTCACCAACAGAAGTCAACTATACTGGAATCGATTTGTAATGGCCACACAGGTCATCATCTACTCCTTGCAACTCAAGGACTGCTCCGTATAAATTTTTATTTTATACTTACTTACTATTGAACTCCTTTATAACTTCAAATCCACATGAATTTAGATGCAGGTGGTTTAAAATTTCTCCTTACCATTTTAGTAATTAATAAACTTACTCTATCTTAACTCAAGAAAGCCTGGATAAACTGCCTCCTTTTTAAACATAACTAAAAAGATATCCAAAGGAAAGGGAATCTTGATAGACTAAACGTTGTTGTTACCAGCAGAGGGTGGGTTGAATAAAGACATGGAACCAGTCACCCCTCCTCACAGCTTGGTATGGCTCCTGCTCTGTCCAAGAACGCAAGAAACTACAAACGGTTGTGAAAGAAGCCTAATCATCACTCAAAACAGCCTCCCACCCATTAACAGAGTCTACACTTCCTGTTGCCTTGGAAAAGCAGCCAGCATAATTAAGGACCCCACACACCCTGGACACTCTCTTTCACCTTCTTCCATCAGGAAAAAAATACAGAAGTCTGAGATCACGCACCAACCGACTCAAGAACAGTTTCTTCCCTGTTGCCATCAGACTTTTGAATGGACCTACCTCGCATTAAGTTGATCTTTCTCTACGCCCTAGCTATGACTGTAACACTACATTCTGCACCCTCTTCTTTCCTTCTCTATGAACGGTATGCTTTGTCTGTAGAATGTGAAAGAAACAATACTTTTCACGATATACCAATACATGTGACAATAAATCTAATCAAATCAGGTCAAATCCTCACCCAGGTTTGTAACTATTTGGGGGTATCCCAGTCGGATGGTGACAAATCGAGGTGTCTCACCTGGGGTTGTTTGTAACAATACAATGTGCACAGGTCTACAATACCCGTTAGAAATCTGGGTATTTGTGAATTGATTCATTGCCCTTCAGACTTGCTCCGTATTGAGTCAGTGAGTCACTGTTAAGTATTAAATCACATCCTCGTGAATTTCAGGGGAAGCAGTTGGCACACTTCTGGTCTAAATTTTATTCACCATCAAACAAACCTCTTCCAAGAACTGGGCACCTACCTCCAAGATCCTACTACTATTAGCCCCTAGAATTTTAAAACCAACATCCCTGTTAACTCCTTAACCTCGAGACTCCCAGGCAACTCAGCAATGCTTGAAACTGTCTTTCTAAATAAAACCGCGGGTCGAATGTTATTAAAAATGCAATGAGAGCTACCCTAGCAACAGAGACAAGGAGATGATAAAACAAACGGATAAACCAGTTCTTTCAGTCAAAGGAATGAATGCAATCAAGGAAATGAACCAATTTTGGCCAAAGATGTCCATCCGATTTTCATCAGGAGGAAGCAACTGTTTTTCTCACACACACGCCTTATGATAAAGTGTCACAGAACAAACCCGTGCCCTCCTATCGATGGCTGGTGGGTGTAGGCGTTGGCAGGGATATGAAGTAGAAATAAGGCTTTCCCTCACGTGCAGCACTCCAACTGAGACAAGCTGTCACAGGCAGTATTGGGAGTGGATTAAAGAGCAGGACTCGAGTTTCAGATCAAAGCACGAAACAATAGAACATACTCACCATCGCTATCCCTTTGCTGGTGCATTAATTTGAAATCAATAATAGGGGCAGTGATGGTGCTGGGTTCTGACAAAACAAAACCAGTGGAGAAAATAAAACAAAACTAGAAATGCAAGGACAAAACATGATTATTAATTATAGTGACAAATTAAAAATCCACTTCTAATGATAAGGATTCAACTCAATGATGTGTGAAAAGAATAAACGATGATTGACACTAATGTTTTGTAACACAGCAGCTTGTCAGAGTATCAAATTACAATGAATTCTAAAGTGTTTCACCGCCAGCACTTTCTGTATCAAATTAAATCTAGCTGTAAATATATTGGCTATTCTTACCGCCACTGCTTCCTTCTTCAGCAATCCCATTCCGACCTGGCTGGGGTGTCTGCTCCCCCTTGCCATGTTGTGCTGCAGGACTTTCCTCGGGGCTCGGCAAGAATGTGGAGCACAGGTCAACGTCAAAGGCTTGCAGCTTCATCAAGGAGTTCTGCAGGCAAAAGCAGAACATGATGCCATGAAACAGCGACAGAGACGCCAGCTCTGTCCACAGCCGGAGCACCGTGCCTTCAGCGTGGGGTGTCTGCAGCAGCAGCAGCAGTGCCAGCCCGGAGTGCTTGTGTGAGGAAGGCCAGCGGCGATGCGTCCGACTTAAAGCCATCTATTCAGGATGACTAAACATGCTGCTGCGGCTCCCCGCAGTTAAAAGCACAATCTGGGGCTCGGGAGAGCTGGAATTGTGAGCCTGGACCTCCAGTGGGAAGACTCACTCCGTCAGCAGTCGGTGATTTGTTAGTCAGCCAATCTGACACAGCAAGCCGGATGATATTGTCCTTAAAGCTCTGCCTCTGTGCAAGAGCTCCATCCAGCCTGCTGACATCATCTCTGGTGACAATTTGCCCCTCCCCAGTGCAGTCCATTCATAAAAGCCTAGATCAGATACGCTGATATGTCCCTGTCAATGAACCAGGCTTGAAAACAGCACCAAATCTCTCCTTCGTGGAGAGAAACATTGATTAATTTTAGGGGAGGGGGGGTCACGAGCTGGGATTTAAATCAGCTTCAGAAAGCTGTAAGCTAGAATCAGGAGGATATGTGTTTCTACTCAGAGAGAGAACCCTTCCAGCTGTCCCCCCAGAGTCTAACATACCCTTTTAAATTGATCACAGAGAAAGGATACAGAATCCCGCAGCAAACATACTTCCCATTGAAAAGGAATAAGCTTGTGTGTGATAACCTGGCTGCAATGAATTTAGCTGCTCCCAGCAACTTGTGGGGGTGGAGAGAGAGAGAGGGAGTCTGCAACACAGGCGCATGTAAATGTGTACTCTTGCACGTCTTCAGGCAGGGACTGACACACAGCAAATTCAGCCCGTCCCACTCTCAATATCAAGCTTGTTCCAGTGGTTGTCATCCAACCATCACGTGCATCCAGAACGTGCAAGAACCAAAGCGTGTCCGTGTGACACAGTAAATCCCAAAATGAGAAGGTCAGATTAAAGCTTCTGTCACTCATTTGCCATGCTTTTTCGACCTTACCCCCCCCCCCCCCTCACAATTTGCATTTTACACAGTGTCATCACTTGCACAAGAGCCTGGGTTCAGGTCGAATACCGAGACTGATAAAGGACAGGCAGCGAAAATTAAACCCCTGGGTCAGAGAGAGGTTTTTGAGGAGAATCTTGGGGGGGGGGGGGGGGTAGAAGTGCAGGGCACGGATGACTGAAGGCACAGTAAAGAGGCTGGAATAATAGAAATCATGGAAGTTATAGAATCCCACAGTGCAGAAGGAGGCCATTCGGCCCATTGAGTCTGCACCTACCATAATCCCACCCAGGCCCTATCCCCATAACCCTATGCATTTATCCTAGCTAGTCCCCCTGACACTAAGGGGCAATTTACCACGGCCAATTCACCTAACCCGCACATCTTTGGACTGTAGGAGGAAACTCACGCAGACATGGGGAGAATGTGCAAACTCCACACGATGTGGAGATGCCGGCGTTGGACTGGGGTAAACACAGTAAGGAGTCTCACAACACCAGGTTAAAGTCCAACTGGTTTATTTGGTAGCAAACGCCACTAGCTTTCAGAGCGCTGAAGGAGCAGCGCTCCACACAGACAGTGATCCAAGCCGGGAATCGAACCCAGGCCCTTGATGTAGTGAGGCAGCAATGCTAACCACTGTGCCATCATTTCACCCATTGCAAGTTCTCAGTGGGTTGGAGTTCTCAGGAGGAACGTTTACAGAGATATTAGAGTTTTGTCACATTGCATTAAATGCTGGAGTTAATTTAACCCCCTTATTGCCCATTGGACAGGCTAGGATTTTTTTCTTTGGTGTGTAGGAGACTGAGGGGTGATCTTATAGAGGTGTATAAGATCATGAGAGACATGGATAGGGTGAATGCACTCAGTCTTTTTCCCAGGGTTGGGGAATCGAGAACTAGAGGGCATAGGTTTAAGTTAAGAGGGGAAAGAATTAATGGGAACGTGAAGAGCAACTTTTTTTACACAGAGGATGGTGCGTGTGTGGAATGAGCTGCCGGAAGGAGTGGTTGAGGCAGGGACATTGACAACATTTAAAAGGCATTCGGACAGATACATGGATAGGAAAGGTTGAGAGGGATATGGGCCAAATGCAGGCAAATGGGGTTAGCTTAGATGGGCATTTTGATCAGCATGAAGCAGTTTGGGCCGAAGGGTCTGTCTCCGTGCTGTAGATTCTATGATTCTAAGTGGAGGTAAATGTTAACTGTCACTGCAGGAGTTGTGGGACAGCTAGAGGTTATGCAAACATAATGTTATTTTCCATCGGAGACTGGTGAGTAGGGGGAGTTTTGGGCAGCATGGTGACACAGTGGTTAGCACTGCTGCCTCACAGCTCCAGGGACCTGTGTTCGATTCCTGGCTTGGGTCACTGTCTGTGTGGAGTTTGCATGTTCTCCTCATGTCTGCGCAGGTTTCCTCCGGGTGCTCCGGTTTCCTCCCACAGTCCAAAGATGTGCAGGTTAGGTTGATTGGAGATGCTAAATCGCCCCTTAGTGTCCCGGGGTGTGTATATTAGAGGGATTAGCAGGGTAAATGTGTGGAGTTACGAGGATAGGGCCTGGATGGGATTGTTGTCGGTGCAGTTTCGATGGACCGAATGGTCTCCTTCTGCACTGTCGGGATTCTATGATTCTATAAAATGGCCAGTTGCTCCCCAACTGCAAGATTTCTACCCGGGACTGACAGCCAAGGTCTGTGCCACGATGTCCATTTATAATTAAAAAGCAAATCTTCACACGTTTAACAATGAATAAAACATTGCAGTCAGACATCGACACCCTTCACTGATCACAGGCAATTAAAGTCTCTTGTGGGAAGGTCAGCGTCTTTTCAAACCAGATGACAGCTTGATTTTGATGTGACACTCTCAATAGAGCAGCAATATATTACCCATCCAAAACTTTGATTGCCAGAATGTTTTAAATATCCATTTATAGATTTCTTTAAACTGCAGATAGATACTAATAAAGGTTAATTGTATATTTAATTCCCCAAATTCCATTCCTAAATATCACAGCAAATTATTCATAAATATGCTGATTTGCATATGCAACATCAAAATGGATGGGCAATTTTCTGTGATGTTCATGCGCATTAATTAAGATGTGAAACTCAGTTCCCTAACCAAAATGTTTTTGCACTACTTAGCGTGCAGTCTAATTTTCTGTTCTCATGTAAAAGACATCTATGTCAGTAAAATGCTCTGTCATACACGCATTGTGCCACTTTATACTCATCCATGTGATGTGAGTGGCACTGACAAGATCATCATTTATTGCCTTTCCCTTATTGCCCTTAAGGTATAACTGAGTGGCAGGCAGGTTGTTTTAGAAGATAGCTGAGACTCAACCACATTGCTGTGGGTTTGGAGACACTCATGGATCAGAACACAAGAACCATAGAATCATATTGTAGAATCTCTACATTGTGGAAGAGACCATTCGGCCCATCGAATCTGCACCAATGCTCCGACAGAGCATCTTACTCAGGCCCTCTCCCCGACACTATCTCCGTAACCCCACACAATCCCCACGGCTAATCCATCAACCTGCACATCTTTGGACACAAAGGGGTAATTTAGCATGGCCAATCCACCTAACTTGCACATCATTGGACTGTGGGAGGAAACTGGTGCACCCGGGAGGAAACCCACAGACACTGGGAGCAAACTCCACACAGTTACTGGAGGCCCAAAATTGAACCCGGGTCCCTAGCGGCTGTGAGGCAGCAGTGCTAACCACATGCTGTCCATAAGGCTAGAAGATTTTCTTCAGAAGAACATTAATAGACGATGGGTTTTTATGTCAATCATGGTCACCATTACTTATTCCAGCTTCTGTTTATTCCTGATTTATTTAATTAACTGAACTTAAAATTCACAGCTGCCACCTTACAACTCAGATGGAAAGACAGACCTGGAGCCATTTCAGACACTGACAAGCTTTCATTTACGTAGACACTCGACATATTGTGCATCAACCATCGCACATTCAACCTGCTCCTCTACACGTGAGTCGCCAATTAATTCCCACCAGCTGAACACAATTAACCCTCAGTTGACCTGTGATGAACATGCTATGGTGAATTTGAGCTCACATTTCCAGAAATCTGAAATTACCAGTCCTGTATCATAACTACCAGGCCACCATGCGCCCACATTGTCACTCTTTGCCTTCTAACTGTCATAACTGAGTGAAATGAATCTGTAAAGTGAACCGAGCTCATGGGTTTAAATATCCTACAAACTGAATAAAAACCAATCAAAAGCAGGTTCCCTTGATCATGTAGGAAAAGCAACGAATCACTGAGCGGCAACCACCACAAATTTAATCATTGAATTACTGATATTTTCTCCTCCAAAGCCACCATTCCCAAAAGGTAGACTCCAGAACATCTTCCCTTTCCTCTTCCTCAATGGCCCAAGCCTGAAGCTGAAGATGTGATAAAACTAACCACACAGTGCAATGACCAATTGCAGGGAAAGCCACCCATTTATGCATACTCTAGGCATTAAAGCAATACTCCAACAACACTCACTGATACAAGTGCAACTTGGTGTATTCAATCGCTGCACATTGGTAGCCCTGTTTGTCTGTTGTGTATTGCATCGAATGAAGTGTCACATCCTCAGATTCACCATTGAGCAATGCCATGGTGACCGCTTAGCAACTTACAGAACAGCATGCTGTCGTGCACACATCTCACACTTTGGGAGCGATTCTCCCAAAAGTGCTGAATTGGCGGGAAAACTGTTCTCGATCACGACTGTTTTGTCAGTGCAGCTTCTCACCCGAATCTCCGCACTCTGTGCACTGCAGGGGTCACAATCGTGAATATCAGTAAAATCCCAGGGGGGGCGGGACCTATTCGCACCGGAGTCTGACAGTTCTGGAGCTCTGCACATTGCGCAGTGGCCCCAATCTGTCCGTCTCCCCGTTTGCTGGCCAGCCCGCTCGGCGGCCAGCCCGAGACCCCCCCGCAGTGCTGCCCCTTCAGTCCCCCCCACTACCCAATTGCGGCCCCCACAACATTTCCCAGGCCAGCCCCCCCCCCTCGCCCGGAGCACCCCAATGTCCAGCCCACCCTCCCCCCCCCAGCAATGGCAATCCCCCTATCCCGGCAGACACTCTCCCCCCCGCCCCGAGATCAGACCTCCCCCCTCTAGGAGGCAGCGCCCCCCCCGGCAAACAACCCTTCCCAGCCCACCCCAATCATTGCCCTCCCTCCAGCCCAGACCGATCGCAATGCAGAGTGGCAGCAGGACCCCCCCACCTCCACCAATCACCCCTAGGCCCTGCCCACAATAGGCCCCACCCTTTTAACACTGCCCGATGCCCGGTGGGCAGTGCCAAGGTGCCCCTGGGAATGGGCATTTTGCCCCTTGGGCAGTGCCAGGGGGCACAGGCTGGCACTGCCAGGGTGCCCATGCCTAGGGGGCCCTGATTGCCCCCCTTTCACTCCGGCGGGGTCTCCTGCTAGTTCCCCAAACGTGGGGAGCTACTCTAAACCCTACCGGAATGAAGTACTCCTGGTGGGGTGGGAGATGCTATCGGACCCGGCAAGTTCTGTGCCGGGCCCGATAATGACACTTAAAATACATTTAAAATGAGTTACCTCAGTGCCCGCCGGACTTCTGCGTGTTCCCAGCGGCGCCATTTTCTTCCGGTTGGGAGATGCGTGCGGGTCGTAAAAGCTAGTGGGGAACCCACAAAATGGCCGACACGCGCATCTCCCAACCCGACCGGCCAGAAAAGTTGCGGGTCGCAATGGGCGAATCGGGCCCTTTGTTACAGGTGCAAAACAATCTGAAAATGCAAGATACTTCCTGGTTGCAATCCAAATGTCAAATTTACAAAGTTCGCTAACTGGATACCCAGGGTTCCCCCTTGGAGAGATGCAGGTAACCTTGTGGAATTAGTTTCAAACCCGTCTTCACCGCCTTAAACGCAATGGGCAGGATTTTCTGGCCACGCTCACCCAAAAACCGGAAAGTCCCGCCCAAGGTCAATGGACTTTTGCATGGTCCCCGTCCGCCCCCCCGGCGACGATTCCCGTGGTGGGCCGGACAGGAAAATTCCATCCTATGAGTTTAGATGAGGGGAGCAAAGGCATGGTAGCTAAATTTGAAGATGACACAATGATAGGTAGGAAAGTATGTTGTGAAGTGGACATAAGGAGCTTGTAGATGGATATAAATAGGTTGAATGACTGGCAAAAATCTGACAGATGAAGTTAAATGTGGGAAAGTGTGAACTTGTTCACTTTGGCAGGAAGAATGAAAAAGCAGAGTATTACTTAAAAGGGCGGCACGGTCGCACAGTGGTTAGCACTGCTGCTTCACAGCTCCAGGGTCCCGGGTTCGATTCCCGGCTCAGGTCACTGTCTGTGTGGAGTTTGCACATTCTCCTCGTGTCTGCGTGGGTTTCCTCCGGGTGCTCCGGTTTCCTCCCACAGTCCAAAGATGTGCGGGTTAGGTTGATTGGCCAGGTTAAAAATTGCCCCTTAGAGTCCTGGGATGTGTAGGTTAGAGGGAATAGTGGGTAAATATGTGGGGTGGGATTGTGGTCGGGTGCAGACTTGATGGGCCGAATGGCCTCCTTCTGCACTGTAGGGTTTCTATGATGATTCTATGATTTTCTATGAGACCGGTTGTATAATTCCGAGGTGCAGAGGATTGTGTGTGTTCCTGTTAGTACACAAGTGCAGCAGGTAATCAAGATGGCTGATGGAATGCCATCCTTTATTATGAAAGGAATTGAAGATAAAAGTAAGGATGTTATACTTCAGGTGTTACAGTGCATTGGTGACACCACATCTTGAATACTGTGAGCAGTTTTGGTCTCCTTCACAGAGTCATAGAATCCCTACAGTGCAGAAGAGGCCATTCAGCCTATAGAGTCTTCACTGACTCTCTCCCAGAGTATCTTACCCAGGCCCTCTCTCCCCTGCCCTATTCCTGCAACCCCACACATTTACCCTGACCAATCCATCAAACCCACTTCAAACTGTGGGAGGAAACTGGAGTACCCAGAGGGAACACACACAGATATGGGGGGGAACGTGCAGACTCCACACAGTCACCCAAGGCCTGAATTGAACCCAGATCCCTGGCACTGTGAGGCAGCAGTGCTAACAACTGTGCCACCATGCTCATAGAGTAAAACTCATATAGCACAGAAAGAGGCCCTTTGACCACCGTGCCTGCATTGGCCAGCTTGGCAGCTCTACATGACTGCATAATATCTGTACCAGGATTGGTGGCAATGACGATGCCATCCCCACAGCAGTGTCTTGAGAATTCACTCCATGCTGACAGTGGTTCAGTAGAGTACACTTTGATTGGACAGCATCAATGACAATTCTCCCATTGGGAAAGCACATGATGAACCATCCATTCCAAGGTCAGCTAACAGGTGGACAACATTAACCTTGTTCACACTCATCTGACAAGGCAATGACGCCTGCTCTGGGGCACAGGAATTTAACCATGTGCAACCAACCTCCCAGATGGGCCTTTCTGAAGTCCCGCTTTTTAAAAATCCATGCCAGCACCGGGACTGCCTCCTTACTACTTTCGGAGTAGCCTGCCCCGACTTCCCTCCCAGACCAAAAGGTCTGTCGTGTGGGCAACAACTTCTAAAAGTTGAGTTTGGGGAGCTGGGAATTCTGCTGACTCTGCACACCTGACTAGCAGATGAAAATCTGGGCTTTTGACTTATGGAATTCCTACAGTGCAGAAGGAGGCCATTCGACCCATCGAATCTGCGTCAACTCTCACCCAGGTCCTATCCCCGTAACCCCAAGGAATTTTACCCCACTGATCCCCTACATATACCTTGGAACACTAAGGGGGTAATTTAGCATGGCTAATCCACCCAGTCTACACATCTTTGAACTGTGGGAAGAAACCGGAGCACCTGGAGCAGATACAGGGAGAAAATGCAAACTCCACACAGTCACCTGAGGCCAGAATCGAACCCAGGTCCTCGCGCTGTGAGGCAGCAGTGTTAACCACTGTGCTGCCCACTTATACTGCAGCCCAGTTGGCTTCAAAGAGTGAGGTTGCTTTATGAGCCTACAAGTGGTTGATTTGAGAGCTATTTGAATTCTGCCTCTCTCAGCACAAATAAGCGGTTTACAATTTTATTGACATGATTAGTGTTCAGCACTGCCAGGAAGTCAGAACTCCAAGCAGCACGGTCACATACATTCCAGCACACTACAGTAAACTTCTACTTTTAAAATAATCTTGATTCGTAAAAAATGTTAAATAAATAGATCGCACTGCCATTAAATGCTGTTAAATGATTTCACATAGCCCCTCAGTTAAAAAGGAGCATTTAGAGCATATCTTTATAGCATATTGTGGCTTGACTGAGCCACCCAACTGAAAGACAGATATTAAATCTAACAATGTGGTTCAGAAAAATGATGCCATCTACTGCTACCCTTATGAAAGCTTCAAAATCATCACAACATACACTAAATGTCACCACCACAAAGTGCTGCCCTTTGATAAACCAGATGAGACTATGAGAGGATATTAAGCATCTTGCATCATTTGAGAGACAGTCTACGGGAGGCTAACACATCTGGCAAGACAGCTAGCTGAAAGCAGATTTCTAATTCTTTGAACCTCGTAAACTGTGATTACATACCTAACGGTGGTGATTTGAGAATTAGTTGTGGATTTTACTTTGAAAAGCACCACGCAACATTTTGAGATTTCATGTCCAAATTTATATTTCATTCCTATTAAAAGAGGATTACTCTTATTTTGGAACATAGGGACAGGATTAGGCCATATGGCCCATCAGGCCTGCTCCACTATTCAATAAGATCACTGCTGATCTAGTGGTGGTCTCAGCTCCACCTTCCTGTCTGCTCCCCCCCATAACCCTCAACTCCTCTCCCTCACAAAAATCTATCGAACCCGGCCTCGAATAAATTCAAAGACCCAGGCTCTACAATGTTCTGAGGAAGAGAATTCCACACACCAAACCGTCCTTTGGGGGAAAATGTTTCTACTCATCTCAGTTTTAAATGGAAGTCTTAATTTAAGTTCCGGTGGCACGGTGGCACAGTGGTTAGCACTGCTGCCTCACAGCACCAAGGACCCAGGTTCGATTCCCGGCCTCGGTCATTGTCTGTGTGGATTCTGCACGTTCTCCCCATGTCTGCGTGGGTTTCCTCCAGGTGCTCCAGTTGCTTCCCACAGTCCAAAGATGTGCAGGTTTGCTGGATTGGCCTTGCTCAATTGTCCCTATAAATTGTCTCTGAGCATCCCAAAATGTGCAGATTAGGGGTATTAGTGGGGTAAATACATGGGGTTATGGGGATAGGGCAGAAGCAGGGGCCTGGTAAGATGCTGAGTCAGTGCAGACTTGATGGGCAAAATGGCCTCTTTCTGCACTGTAGGGATTCTATGATTCTAAAATGATGTCCCCTGGTTCTAGTTTCCCTTACAAGAGGTAATATCCTCTGACTATCTACCCTATCATCAAGTTTGCTCAGGATCTTATATATTTCAATTTGATCATCTCTCAGGTCTTATCAATTCCATTGGGTATAGGCCTAATCTGTTCAACCATTCTCCATATGATAACCCCTTCATCCCAGTCCAGTGAATCTGTCTGAATTGCTTCCAAAGCAATATTAGGTGACCTACACTGCACACAGTACTCCAGATGTGGTCTCACTAAGGCTCTGTACAGCTGCACTAAAACTTTCCCACTTTACTATTTCATTCCTCTTGCAATAAAGTGGAGATGCCGGCAGTGGTTCACCTGACGAAGGAGCAGCGCTCCGAAAGCTCGTGATTCCAAATAAACCTGTTGAACTTTAACCTGATGCTGCGAGACTTCTTACTCCTGCAATAAACACCAACATTCCATTTGTCTTCCTACCACCTGCTGTAGCTGCATACTAACTTATTGTGATTCATGTACCGGGAACATAGGAACAAGAGGAGGCCATTCTGCACCTTGAACCCCCTGTTCCACGAGATTGTGGCTGATCCGTGTTTCAACTCCATTTTCCTGCCTTTACATACCTCAGTTCTCTAATCCAACAAATATCTATCCACCACAAGTCTTGAAAGTCCAATTGCCCGTGGGCTTGTGGGAGGTCCAAATTTCCACTAGCTTTGTTTGGAATGAAAATGTGTTTCCTGATTTCACTCCTCATTTTATGAGGATAGATTTGATTTGATACATTTAATAAACTGCCACAGGGTCTCATGATGTTCCAGCTAATCCATGGAACAGGTAAACATTTACAATGCCAAAAGCCCGTTAAGCAAAATATGATTGCAAAATATCTGCCGATTTAAATGTTCTTGTATATTAAAGAACATTTGCAATTGTGAAAAATGTGACGATTTCTCACATGCTGCAGGAGACTCGAAACAGGTTACGCTTCCTGTAAACTTTTACTTTAAACACAATGCGCATTGATCATAGATTTTTAAATCCCGTTTGGCCTTACTGGAACACAATCCAAACACAAGCTGGGGACAGCCTCACCTCTCCATGCTGCACCTCTGACTGACTGCAAACATCACCAACTCCAACCTGGTATCTGACCCGAGCAGTGAAGTCTCAGGTTTAAATCTTCCATGGAAACATCTGGAAAATCCTCAGCTGCTTGAGGATGGGCCAAGGGAGATGAGGCCACTTGCAGAGGAATAGCTCAACTTGTGACTGCAATCATCCTGCTCAGACTATTACCCATTTACTGAACCTCTGACCCCAGAGGAACATTCCTGGTTGCATTACAACCATTCACCCTGCATGGGGCAGCACGGTGGCAAGCACTGTGTTCGATTCCCGGCTTGGGTTATTGTCTGTGCGGAGTCTGCACATTCTCCACGTGTCTGTGTGGGTTTCCTCCGGGTGCTCCGGTTTCCCCTCAGTCTGAAAGATGTGCTGGTTAGGTGCATTGACCATGCTAAATTCTCCCTCAGTGTACACAAACAGGTACCAGAGTGTAGCGACTAGGGGATTTTCACAGTAACTTCATTGCATTGTTAATGTAAGCCTACTTGTGACACCAATAAATAAACTAAACTATCAGCTGAAGCCATCGAATGGATTGTTAACTACGGCATTGAGCGATTTCTGCTTCCCCAGAGTATGAAATCATAGAATCCCAACAATACAGAAGGAGACCATTCAGTATTCCACTTGGAATACTGTGTCCAATTCTGGTCACCACACTATCAGAAGGACGTGGAGACTTTGGAGCGAGTGCAGAAAAGGTTACCTGGATATTGCCTGCACTGACTCTCCGACAGAGCCCTATCCCCATAACTCCACATATTTACCCCGCTAATCCCCCTAACCTACAAATGCTGCAACACTAAGGGGCAATTTACCATGGCCAATACACCAAAACTGCACATCTTTGGAGTGTGGGAGGAAACCGGAGCACCCAGAAGCAACCCACACAGAGATGGGGAAAACGTGCAAACTCCACACAGACAGTGACTCAAGCCGGGAATCGAACCCGGGTCCCTGGTGCTGTGAGGCAGCAGCGTTAACAACTGTGTCAACTCCTGTAAATATTAACGCTGCTCGTCTTCTGTAGCCATATTCCCAGTGAAATTTCTAGCCAATCCCATCCAGAAATAGACCTCAAACACACAGTTTAGCAAAATGCCTACTGACTCACTTCCAGCACTCGTATAGCTGTTCCATTCTTATTTTCGTAGCCAGTTAATCATTCAAACTATGTTGGTGTTGTCACGTACAACTTTGTTCTTAAGTGATTAAAATCAGATATTCAAGGTGTTTCAATTTACTTGTTCTTGGCAGACATGAGAGACTTCATTGGCACTGCCAACGTGCTGCCGGGGATTTAAAGAGATTGGCTTTTTGGAATGTTTGAGGCTAATGGAAAATGAAAACTGATGCGTCAATGGTCCTCACGCTCCTTCACAATGACCTCAAATGACCAACTGAAAGGACACAGTGGATTTGTCAACAGATTTCTGTCATTAGATAGGCAGCTGTATGGCACTCTATCTTGTCTTACATTTCAATGGAATTTTTAAAAGCTTTAGCTTTGTCAGTTTTGTATAACATTTCATACACCTGTTCTTAGTGGCACTATTTCCTTACAAATAATTACAGATATGATCTAATTACTAAATGCACATTGATATTAATTCTTCAAAAAATTGAGACTTTAATGGAGTGGGTGGCACGGTGGTTAATACTGCTGCCTCAGAGCGGCACAGTGGTTAATACTGTTGCCTCAGAGCGGCACAGTGTTAATACTGCTGCCTCAGAGCGGCACAGTGTTAATACTGCTGCCTCAGAGCGGCACAGTGGTTAATACTGCTGCCTCAGAGCGGCACAGTGTTAATACTGCTGCCTCAGAGCGGCACAGTGTTAATACTGCTGCCTCAGAGCGGCACAGTGTTAATACTGCTGCCTCAGAGCGGCATGGTGGTTAATACTGCTGCCTCAGAGCGGCACAGTGTTAATACTGCTGCCTCAGAGCGGCACAGTGTTAATACTGCTGCCTCAGAGCGGCATGGTGGTTAATACTGCTGCCTCAGAGCGGCACGGTGGTTAATACTGCTGCCTCAGAGCGGCACGGTGGTTAATACTGCTGCCTCAGAGCGGCACAGTGTTAATACTGCTGCCTCAGAGCGGCACGGTGGTTAATACTGCTGCCTCAGAGCGGCACAGTGTTAATACTGCTGCCTCAGAGCGGCATGGTGGTTAATACTGCTGCCTCAGAGCGGCACAGTGTTAATACTGCTGCCTCAGAGCGGCACAGTGTTAATACTGCTGCCTCAGAGCGGCACAGTGTTAATACTGCTGCCTCAGAGCGGCACAGTGTTAATACTGCTGCCTCAGAGCGGCACAGTGTTAATACTGCTGCCTCAGAGCGGCACAGTGTTAATACTGCTGCCTCAGAGCGGCACAGTGTTAATACTGCTGCCTCAGAGCGGCACAGTGTTAATACTGCTGCCTCAGAGCGGCACAGTGTTAATACTGCTGCCTCAGAGTGGCACGGTGGTTAATACTGCTGCCTCAGAGCGGCACAGTGTTAATACTGCTGCCTCAGAGCGGCACGGTGGTTAATACTGCTGCCTCAGAGCGGCACGGTGGTTAATACTGCTGCCTCAGAGCGGCACAGTGTTAATACTGCTGCCTCAGAGCGGCACAGTGTTAATACTGCTTCCTCAGAGCGGCACAGTGTTAATACTGCTGCCTCAGAGCGGCACAGTGTTAATACTGCTGCCTCAGAGCGGCACAGTGTTAATACTGCTGCCTCAGAGCGGCACAGTGTTAATACTGCTGCCTCAGAGCGGCACAGTGTTAATACTGCTGCCTCAGAGCGGCACAGTGGTTAATACTGCTGCCTCAGAGTGGCACAGTGTTAATACTGCTGCCTCAGAGCGGCACAGTGTTAATACTGCTGCCTCACAGCGGCAGGGATCCGCGTTCGATTGCCAGCTTGGGTGAGCCCAAGTGCCCCTTACAGATGGTGCATACCGCTGTCACTGTGTGTCAATGACGGTGGGAGTGAATGTTGAAGGTGATGGATTGGGTGCCAATCAAATGGGCTGCTTTGTCCTGGATGGTGTTGAGCTTCTTGAGTGTTGTTGGTGCTGCTCCCATCCAGGCAACAGGAAAGTATTCCATCACACTCCTGACTTGTGCCTTGTCGATGATGGGCAGGCTTTGGGGATTCAGGATGTGAGTTATTCCCTGCAGAATTCCCAGCCTCTGACAGCCATAGTATTGTGGTGAACCATCGTTGGTTCCCACTAGATAGTACTGAGCCAGGGTCTGGCCAGTACTACAAGTATGTATATATGTTGCTGTTGGGGTTAGGGATGGGTTGTTCTACTTGTTGCTGTTGGGGTTAGGGTTGGGCTGTTACACCTTGTATTATAGTTATTGTGGTAGATCCCAGTCGGGCTCCGCCTCCTGGGAGAGGTATAAAGGTCTCTGCTCTGTCTGGGACCCCTCAGTCTGGGATCGTGTATATAATTAGTAGCTTCGTTGTAACAGCCTTTATTTCCTGAGCATCTCAAGCCTCGTGTGTGATAACGCGCATCAAGTATTTATATGGTTAGTCCAGTTCAGGAAACCCCAGGACGTTGACAGTGAAGATTCAGTGGTGTAATGCCATTGAATGTCAAGGAGTGATAGTTAGATCCGCCCTTGTTGGAGATGGTCATTGCCTGGCATGTGTTTGGTGCAGATGTTACTTGCCACTTGTCAGCTCAAGTCTGGACATTGTCCAAGACTTGCTGCAAATAGGCATGGACTACTTCAGTATCTGAGGAGTTAAATGGTGCTAGCTTTTTTATTTTGACTTTCTGATGAACTTTGGGTTATCTTTATTGGTAGTTCTGTACATTATTTCTTCGGGTATGAGCATTGTTTGAAGTCCACCTCTACAAGTATCCCCACAATCATCAGTGAATAGAAACATAGAAACTAGCAGGAGTAGGCCATTCGGCCCTTTGAGCCTTCTCCACCATTCATTTTAATCATGTCTGATCATCAAATTCAATATTCTGATCCTCCCCTTCCTCCCATATCCCTTGACCCTTTAGCCCCAAGAGCTACATCTAATTTCTTCTTGAAATCAGACAATGTTTTGGCCTCAACTACATTCTGTGGTAGTGAATTCCACACATTCGTCACCCTCTGGGTGAAGAAATTTCTCCTCACTTCGGTTCGAGAAGGTTTATCCTCAAACTACGACCCCTAGTTCTGGATTCCCCCACCATTGGGAGCATTCTTTCTGAATCTACCCTGTCTAACCCTGTTAGAATTTTATAAGTTTCTATGAAATCCCCTCTCACTCTTCTAAACTCCAGTGAATACAATTCTAATCAACTTAGTCTCTTCTCATATGACAGACCTGCCATCCCAGGAATCAGCCTGGTAAACCTTCGCTGTACTCCCTCTATAGCAAGGACATCCTTCCTCAGATCAGGACACCAAAACTGCACACAATACTCCAGGTGTGGCCTCACCAACGCGCTATATTATCTTTACTTAGATCCCTTCGCTATGAAGGCCAACATACCATTTGCCTTCCTAACTGCCTGCAGTGTCTGCACACTTACTTTCAGAGACCGAAGCATGGATGAACATCCCCACTATTGACGTTACGAAGGAAGGAAGGTCATTGATGAAGCAACTGAAGATGATTGGGCCTAGGGTACTACCCTGAGGAACTCCTGCAGTGATGACCCGAAGCAGAGATGATTGACTTCCAACCACCATAACCAACTTCCTTTGTGCCAGGTATGACTCCAACTAGTGGAGAGTTTTCCTCCTGATTCCTATTGAGTCCAGTTTTGCTAGGGCTCCTTGATGCCATGCTCCGTCAAGGACCGTCACTCTCACCTCACCTGCGGCATTCAGCGCTTTTGTCCATGTTTGAACCAAGGCTACAATGAGGTCAGGAGCTGAGTGATCCTGACAGAACCAAACTGAGCTTCAGTGAGCAGGTTATTGCTGAGTAAGTGCCACTTCTTTACACTGTCAACAACAATCTCCATCATTTTACTGATGATTGAGAGTAGACTGATGGCGCGGCATGGTGGTTAGCACTGCCGTCTCACAGCGTCAGGGGCCTGGGTTTGATTCCCAGCCTGGGTCACTGTCTGTCTGGAGTCTGCACATTCTCCCCGTGTCTGTGTGGGTTTCCTCCGGGTGCTCCGGTTTCCTCCCACAGTCCAAACTTGTGTGAGTTAGGTGGATTGGCCATGCTAAATTACCCCTTAGTGTCAGGGGGGTTAGCAGGATAAATGCATGGAGTTATGGGGTTAGGGCCTGGGTGGGATCGTGGTTGGTGCAGACTGGATGGGCCGAATTGCCTCCTTCTGCACTGTAGGGTTTCTATGATTCTAGTAATTGGCTGGGTTGGATTGGTCCTGCTTCTTGTGTACAGGACATACCTGGGCAATTTCCCACATTGCTGGACAGATGCCAGTGTTGTAGCTGTACTGGAACAGCTTGGCTCGGGGCACAGCAGGTTCTGGAGCATAAACGTAGCCACAGCCAACACAAACAGAAAGAGACACAATGAGCACATTTCCAAAACCAGTATCTGATGTTTGTTGCTCTTGGTGCAAGGACATTTTTAGCAGCATGAGCAAAGAAATATCCTTTCCCGAATCTTTTCTATTATTTTGTACAATAAATTTATTTAAATTTTTTCTCCAAACTTATTAATTAAGTGTGGATTAAAACAATTCAGCAAAGTTCTTTGCTTTTTCTCTCACCAAGGATCTGTTTCGTTATGGGAAAGAGAGCAGGGATATAGAAAGCACTTGAAATCTGAAAACACATTAGACTTTGTATTCTAAACTATGTCTGAAAAGTTATGGGGGTGATTCTCCCATCCCACTCTACTGATTTTTAGCGCGGCGGGTTGGGAGAATTGCACGGGGGGCGGGCAATGCATGGGGTCCCCATTCGCGCCCCGCTAGCGTCCGTCAGTGCTGGATTTCCGGCACAGTCCGCTCCACGCCGGAAATCGGCATAGAAGGGGAACTAGCATTTAAATGCTATTATAAATATCATCTGTGGGGGGGGGGGGAGGGGGGGGTGGCTGTAGATTGGGGCAGTCCAGGCTTTGGGGGAGGAGGGGTGTTGAGGCCGGCCTGGGAATGGTTATGGGGGCCGCAATCGGACCCTGGAGGCGTTGGGGGGCAGCACTGCGGGGGTCTCAGGGCTGGCCAGTGATTGAGCTGGCCAGCAAATGGGAGGCTGTCAGTTTGGGAACACTGCGCATGCGCAGAGTCCTGCTGGTTTCAGCCTCCCAGGTGGGAGTAGACCCCACCCCCTAAAATCTAATGATAATCACACTGGTGGCCTCTGCATTGCACAGAGTGTGGGAGATTCTAGTGTGAACCCACTGACAAAACCAGCGTGAATTACTCCAGTTTTCCCGCAGATTCAACACTCAGAATTTTGGGGGGACATTTCTGCTCTATTAATGTTTGTATCATATAGAATTACCTTAAAGAAACTAAGGTTTATACTTAACTTGCAACAACTTGCATTTATATAGCACCTTTAACATAGTCCCAAGCAGTTCACAGGAGCATATTCATGCAGTGATCTGACATTGATCCAAAGGAGGAGGCATTCGAACCAGTGGCCAAATGCCCGGTTAAAGGGATAGGCCTTATAGGAGAAAGAGGTGAAGAGGGTGGCACGGTAGCACAGTGGTTAGCACTGCTGCTTCACAGCTCCAGGCACCTGGGTTCGATTCCTGGCTCGGGTCACTGTTTGTGTGGAGTCTGCACATTCTCCGTGTCTGCGTGGGTTTCCTCCGGGTGCTCCAGTTTCCTCCCACAGTCCAAAGGTGTGCGGGCTAGGTTGATTGGCCATTCTAAATTGCCCCTTAGTGTCCCAGGATGCATAGGTTAGAGGGATTAGTGGGTAAATATGTAGGGATGCAGGGATAGGGCCTGGGTGGGATTGTGGTTGGTGCAGACTCGATGGGCTGAATGGCCTCTTTCTGCACTACTCTATGATAAAATGACTTTCTATGAAAGATTGACAGAGGGAACTCCAGAGTTTAAGACCTTAATGGCTAAAGATATGGCCGTCATTCATGGGGTGAAGGAACTGGGGGTTACACAAGAGCCAGAGCTGGAGGATCGGAGAGTTATCAGAAGGTTCTGGAGGAATTTACAGAGTTAGGAGGGTTAAAGTCATGGGGCGATTAGAAAACGGAGGTAAGAGTTTTAAATTTAAGGCATTGGTAGAATAGGAGCCAATCATAGAATCACTACAATGCAGAAGGCGGCCATTCGGCCAATCAAGTCTGCACTGACTCTCTGGTAGAGTATCTCACCCAGTCCCATTCCCCCGCCCTATCCCCGCAACCCCACACATTCACCCTGCTAATCCACCCAACCTACAAATGTTTGGATGTCAACAATATCGCTCAGCAAGGTGAATGGAATTGGCGATAGGCAGAATACTGACAGCAGAGCTTTGGATGAGCTCAGGTCCATTCCAAGTGGTGAATACTGAACAGTTTTAGTGTTTGCCACTTACCTCACCGAAATCCTGTGCAATGTCGGGACTTTCTTGCTCGGTGTGTACAGGTGACATGTTGTTCCCTCTGAAAGAGAGGTTAAGGCTACATTTACACAGGATGTTACTAGAGACTGGAAAAATGATAAACATACAGGATAACCTGCAATCGCACCATTTCTAACACGCTATTTTCCCTTGCTGCAGGCAGCATGGTGGCACAGTGGTTAGCACTGCTGCCTCACAGAGGCCCAAGTTCGATTCCTGGCTTGGGTGACTGTCTGTGTGGAGTTTGCATGTTCTCCCCGTGTTTGTGTGGGTTTCCTCCGGGTGCTCCGGTTTCCTCCCACAGTCTGAAAGACATGCTGGTTAGGTGCATTGGCCATGCTACATTCTCCCTCAGTGTACCCGAACAGGTGCTGGAGTGTGGCCATCTGGGGATTTTCACAGTATCTTCATTGCAGTGTTAATGTAAGCCTACTTGTGACACAAATAAATAAACTACTTTGTGATGAGCACAGGCACAGGGATGGAGATGTTGGTTCTGGCAAAGAGCACATCCATCATCTGTTTGAGGCATACATACATAGCAGATTGACCAGTGTTGCAAAGGCCTGGATGACCCTGAGGATCAATGTGGTTTTAATAGTCAAGAGCTGGAGTTAGGCTGCAGCAAGGAGCCAAGCACTGAGCATCTTGGTAAAGTTCAGTCTCCTCACATCCTGTTCCTCACCAACCTGCAGGGTTTTTAAAAATTTGTTTGTGGCACATGGGCGTCACTGGCTGGCCAGCATTTATTGCCCATTTCTAGTTGCCCTTGGAGAACCAACCACATTGCTGTGGCTCTAGAGTCACATGTAGGCCAGACCAGGTAAGCACAGCAGATTTCCTTCCCTAAAGGGCATTAACGAACCAGATGGGTTTTCCGACAATCGACACTGGTTTCATGGTCATCAGTAGATTCTTAATTCCAGATTTCTTTAATTGAATTGAAATTCCACTATCTGCCGTGATGGGATTCGAACCCGGGTCCCCGGAACTTTAGCTGTGTCTCTGGATTAATAGTCTAGTGATAACACCACAAGGCCACCACCTGCCCCTCACCAAACTGCAGGTGTGAGGGTTTTAGTCTCCACACTCCAGTGAAATAAGACCTCCTGTGGGCTTCCCTCCTTCTGCCTCTCCCTGTGCAGCTGCTGTGGACCCTCAGACATTACTCCAACCTCTTCTTCCAGCCACGACAGCATTCCAATCGACACATCCTCCGGCATTGTCTCCCAAATCCCTGACCTCCACTGCCCAAATGGATAAGTGTAGCTTGTGCTTGGGAACCCCATCACCTACAGGTTCACCAACAAGTCACCCAACAGCCTCACCCTGGATACACATCACCGATCCCTCATCGTCGCAGGGTCAAAATTTTACCAAACACCACCGTGGACGGTCCATCTAGGCTGTTCCTACTCTATTATTTGTAGACTCTTGTACGTTAAACAATATTATCTATTGTAGATCCGATCAATTGTTGAGTAAGGCATTTGGGTGCTTAAACATTTGCAATATAAATAGGCATCAAATACAATGAGTGCACAGTTTATCAGAAAGCGGCCCAACTTAAAATGGCAGCAGTGATTCTTCTGGTGTGAAATGGGGTGGGTGGGAATGTGATATCCAGGTGGAACTATCGTGATGTCAAGCAATTGAAAATTATTCCTCGTCTTTTCAAAGGCTGTTTGTGATCAGATAGAGTCACAACAGTGCAGAAAGAAGCCATTCAGCCCATCAACTCTATGCCAGTTCGTTGCAGAGCAATCCACTCAGTCCCATTCCCCACTCTATCCCCATAGTCCTAAAAGTTTATTTCCTTCAGGAGCCTATCCAATTTCCTTGTGAAATCATCGATCTTTACTTCTACCACTCTCGTAGGCCGTGGTTTCCAGGCCATTATCACTCGCTCCAAAATAAAGATCTTCCTCTTGTCCAAAACTGTAAATCTGTGTCCCTGATCCTTGTTCCACGATCTTATGAGAACAGCTTATCGAATCCTGTCATAGAGGGCGGTCTTACTGGTTGGTTGATCAGCATTAAAGCTGATAGGATCGAGCGAGAGGCAAAGAAACAGCCTCCCTGTATCTCGGGAAGATTATGGCAAACCCTTCCAACATCTCCACTTCCAGCTTGCTTAGCAACCTGGGCTGCAAGCAATCTGGACCAACCTGATAAGGGGGGCACAGTGGCTAGCACTGCTGCGTCACAGCGCCAGGGACCCGGGTTCAATTCTGGCCTCGGGTCACTATCTGTGTGGAGTCTGCACATTCTCCCCATGTTTTGATTTGATTTGATTTATTATTGTCACATGTTAACATAGTGAAAAGTATTGTTTCTTGCGTACTATACAGACAAAGTGTACTGTTCATAGAGAAGGAAATGAGAGAGTGCAGAATGTACTGTTACAGTCATAGCTAGGGTATAGAGAAAGATCAACTTAATGCAAGGTAAGTCCATTCAATAGTCTGACAAGAGCAGGGAAGAAGCTGTTCTTGAGTCGGTTGGTATGTGACCTCAGACTTTTGTATCTTTTTCCCAAAGGAAGAAAGTGGAAGAGAATGTCCAGAGTACGTGGGGTCCTTAATTATGCTAGCTGCTTTGCCGAGGCAGCGGGAAGTGTAGACAGAGTCAATGGATGGGAGGCTGGTTTGCGTGATGGATTGGGCTACATTCACGACCTTTTGTAGTTCCTTGCGGTCTTGGGCAGAGCAGGAGCCATACCAAGCTGTGATACAACCAGAAATAATGCTTTTTATGGTGCATCTGTAAAAGTTGATGAGAGTCGTAGCTAACATGCCAAATTTCCTTAGACTTCTGAGAAAGTAGAGGCGTTGGTGGGCTTTCTTAACTATAGTGTCGGCATGAGGGGACCAGGACAGGTTGTTGGTGATCTGGACACCTAAAACCTTGAAGCTCTCGACCCTTTCTATTTCGTCCCCATTGATATAGACAGGGGCATGTTCTCCTTTATGCTTCCTGAAGTCGATGACAATCTCCTTCATTTTGTTGACATTGAGGTAGAGATTATTGTTGCCGCACCAGTTCACCAGATTCTCTATCTCATTCCTGTACTCTGTCTCGTCATTGTTTGAGATCCAACCCACTACGGTGGTGTCGTCAGCAAACTTGAAAATTGAATTGGAGGGGAATTTGGCTGCACAGTCACAGGTGTATAATGAGTATAGTAGGGGGCTGAGAACACAGCCTTGTGGGACAAGTTGTTGAGGATGATCGTGGAGGAGGTGTTGCTGCCTATCGTTACTGATTGCGGTCTGTGAGTTAGGAAGTTCAGGATCCAATCGCAGAGGGAGGTGCTGAGGCCCAGGCCACAGAGTTTGGAGATGAGTTTTGTGGGAATAATAGTGTTGAAGGCTGAGCTGTAGTCAATAAATATGAGTCTGACATAGGTGTCCTTGTTATCTAGGTGTTCCAGGGTTGAGTGCAGGGCCAGGGAAATAGCATCTGCTGTGGATCTGTTACGGCCTGAGGTAAACTGTAGTGGATCCAGGTAGTCCGGGAGACTGGACTTAATTCCATGTCTGCGTGGGTTTCCTCCCACAGTCCAAAATTGCCCCTTTGTGTCAGGGGGACTAGCTCGGGTAAATGCATGGAGTTATGGAGATAGAACTTGGGTGGGATTGTGGTCGGTGCAGACTCGATGGGCTGAATGGCCCCCTTCTGCACTGTAGCATTTCTCTGATAACGTATCCGCTCTACACAGAGTCAGCTTTTCCGGTACATCCTACTTGTCAATTTTCAGCCTACTGGTTGCTTCTGCTATCTCTACTTCTCTCGATAATTTGTCAGCAGCCATTTCCTTAGTGAACACCAATGCTAAGTACTGGTCAAGAACCTCTCCTGAAGATATTTCAGAAATCCCTCCCCAATGGACATGTGGGTAATGAAAGTGCGCCGGTATCACCACTCTATAGTTCTCCCACATCTCTATGATTTCACTGCAGATTTGCTCCTCAGTCTCTCAGTCCTTGTCCCCTCAACGACATCCTCACTTTCCAACATTACAATATCTTCCATCATCAGCACTCCCACCTCACCACCATTTTTTCCTCTCTCTTTTCTCCAGACTTTATATCCAAGAATATTAAGTACCCACTCCTCAGCATTTTAAAGCCATCTCTCCATTATTGTCACCAAATCATATTTCCAGACTGCTTTTCTGATTATAATTCATCAACCTTAGTCACCACATTTAGTGTGTGGTCTAAACCTGTCTCCGCATTCCTCATTATGCTTTTCAGTCTGCTCCTATCTAATATGGGATTATTTCCTTCTCTATTGCTGTTCAACTCTCTCATTTTGTGAATCTAATTGCTCGTTTCCACAGCTATATGCTGACACCCATCCTCCTGATAATTTAGTTCAAACCCACAGGAATGAATCCCACCATGAAGACGGTCTCAGTCTAGTTGAGGTGCAAACCCATCCCTTTTGAGCTGAACCGCAATACCTGTCCCAATGTCCCAAGAGTTTGATGTCCTCCCTCTGCATTGCGCCTCAAGCCACACGCTGATCCTCCCTCCCGTACCTCAAAGTGACAGCGTGAAACACATCCCCATCTGTTTATTTTTGACAAAGTGTCATAGGATCTGGAGGGAACAGCTGTCTGTTTCTCTGGAGAGAAACACACTGGTTTTCAAGCTGGTTCCTGACACTTTAAGAAGTTTAACAACACCAGGTTAAAGTCCAACAGGTTTATTTGGTAGCAAAAGCCACAGGCTTTAGGAGCCTTAAGCCCCTTCTTCAGGTGAGTGAATGTGATTCAGGGATGTGACACTAATCACCACTCACCTGAAGGGCTTAAGACTCCAAAAGCTTGTGTGGCTTTTGCTACCAAATAAACCTGTTGGACTTTAACCTGGTGTTGTTAAACTTCTTACTGTGTTTACATCAGTCCAACGCCGGCATCTCCACATCCTGACACTTTGCCAGTTTTGGGTGGCACGGTGGCACAGTGGTTAGCACTGCTGCCTTCACAGCACCAGAGACCCAGGTCCAATTCCTGGCTTGGCTCACTGTCTGCGCGGAGTCTGAACATTCTCCCCATGTCTATGTGGGTTTCCTCCGGGTGCTCTGGTTTCCTCCCACAGTCCAAATGACGTGCTGGTTAGGTGCATTGGCCATGCTAAACTCTCCCTTATTGTTCCTGAACAGGCGCCGGATTGTGGAGACTAGGGGATTTTCACAGTAACTTCATTGCAGTGTTAATGTAAGCCTACTTGTGACACTAATAAATAATTAAAATAAACTTTTTTGGTAAGATTCTGCCCTCTGGGTTTAGCACTCTGTAGAAGCTGTACTTCGCTCCTGCATTTAAACGAGCAACTATCCAGAAATCTAAGCCAGCCCTGATGCCAGTAATTACTACTTCTAATTAGCCACTTAATTAACTAACTATACAACTGCCCCCAGCAGTCAGCTTGTTTATCCAATGAAACTGTGAAAGAAATTACAAGCTAAAGTTAAGTTCAATGCTAAGGACAAAATTTAACTACAGTTTGGAAAGAGATCAACCCTCATAACGCTAAAAATTCCCTTATTTACCAAACTGCCCGAGTACAGAACTCTGTGGAAGCAACACTCTGTACAGCTGGACACAATATCAGATACCGCACAAGGCAGGAGAACTGCGTGCATTGCCGTCCATGTCATTCACCCTCTCTGACAAGAGGGGAACAAACTGCGAGGCATGGCACAACCTCAAAGTCAGTCCCACACATCAATCAGTCAGAGGGGCATCTCAACAGGAAGAATGGACACCCGATAAGATCCAGTCGCTTCTTGCTCGGCATCTTACGTCACTGCCGGCAGCGAATCAAGTATAGAATCGTAAGACAGTGGCGCAGTGGTATTGCTGCTGGGACGAGTAATCAAGATTGCCAGGGTAATGTTTTGGGGACCTGGGTTCGAATCCTGCCACGGCATTTGGTGAAATTTGAATTCAATAAAAAAAATTTGGAATTAAAAGTCTACTGATGATTGTCGATTGTGGGAAAAACCCACCTGGTTCACTAATGTCCTTTAGGGAAGGAAATCTGCCATCCTTACCCGGTCTGGTCCACATGCGACTCCAGAGCCACAGCAATATGGTTGACTTAACTGCCCACTGAAATGGATAATTAGGAATGGACAATAAATGCCAGCCAGCCAGCGACACCCGTGTCCCATGATAGAGTTTAAAAAAATTTCCACACTGGGTCTCCATCAGTTTGTCATTTAGTTCTAAACTCATGCCAAAACTACAGATCGTTTCAATGGTTAAAAAATATTTTTTTCTTCTTTTAAATCATGTATTCCAGGCTCAGGATTCCAACATGTGGCAAGTGTCTGCCTGATGGAAGGATTCCCGTTTTCCAGTCTATCGGGATTCTCTCCATAATTAAAACCTCCCACTGGGAGGAACTGCTGGAAAGTTTTCTTAAACACCAGTTCCTGCCTCGGCAGCTGCTGGAATGGAGGATAGCTGAATTCCAGCCAATGGGAGCAGCAACATGGGCTGCTGCTGGAGATTGGGTGCACAGCCGATGGGTGGTCACCACTCCCTGTGGTCTATTCACCTTCTTCAATGACATCCCAGGCCACAGGAGCTTTCCCTTTGTGTTAGATTCTCCATTCTTCCCTCCATTCCCCCTCTCCTCATTCTGCTCGAATCACTCTCAGCTCCCTGGAAGCCATCTTTCTGCTTCTCCAACTGTTTCATTAACTCCCACCCTTTAGCCTTCCAGCATCATCCCTTTCATTGATCAATCGCTCATGCCCCCGGCCCTATGACTCTATCCGTCCTTCCCACTCACCACCATATTACCCTATCCTCCCTTAGTTTGAGTCATGCCAGGCCGGGTAGTTTGGTTGGAGCGGTGCCGGGTCGGGTAGTTTGGTTGGAGCAGTGCCGGGTCGGGTAGTTTGGTTGGAGCAGTGCCGGGTCGGGTAGTTTGGTTGGAGCAGTGCCGGGTCGGGTAGTTTGGTTGGAGCGGTGCCGGGCCGGGTAGTTTGGTTGGAGCGGTGCCGGGTCGGGTAGTTTGGTTGGAGCGGTGCCGGGCCGGGTAGTTTGGTTGGAGCGGTGCCGGGTCGGGTAGTTTGATTGGAGCGGTGCCGGGCCGGGTAGTTTGGTTGGAGCGGTGCCAGGCCGGGTAGTTTGGTTGGAGCGGTGCCGGGTCGGGTAGTTTGGTTGGAGCGGTGCCGGGTCGGGTAGTTTGGTTGGAGCGGTGCCAGGCCGGGTAGTTTGGTTGGAGCAGTGCCGGGCCGGGTAGTTTGGTTGGAGCAGTGCCGGGCCGGGTAGTTTGGTTGGAGCGGTGCCGGGCCGGGTAGTTTGGTTGGAGCGGTGCCGGGCCGGGTAGTTTGGTTGGAGCAGTGCCGGGCCGGGTAGTTTGGTTGGAGCGGTGCCGGGCTGGGTAGTTTGGTTGGAGCAGTGCCGGGTCAGGTAGTTTGGTTGGAGCAGTGCCGGGCCGGGTAGTTTGGTTGGAGCGGTGCCAGGCCGGGTAGTTTGGTTGGAGCGGTGCCGGGCCGGGTAGTTTGGTTGGAGCGGTGCCAGGCCGGGTAGTTTGGTTGGAGCGGTGCCGGGCCGGGTAGTTTGGTTGGAGCGGTGCCGGGCTGGGTAGTTTGGTTGGAGCGGTGCCGGGTCAGGTAGTTTGGTTGGAGCAGTGCCGGGCCGGGTAGTTTGGTTGGAGCGGTGCCAGGCCGGGTAGTTTGGTTGGAGCGGTGCCGGGCCGGGTAGTTTGGTTGGAGCGGTGCCAGGCCGGGTAGTTTGGTTGGAGCGGTGCCAGGCCGGGTAGTTTGGTTGGAGCGGTGCCGGGCCGGGTAGTTTGGTTGGAGCAGTGCTGGGCCGGGTAGTTTGGTTGGAGCAGTGCCGGGTCGGGTAGTTTGGTTGGAGCAGTGCCAGGCCGGGTAGTTTGGTTGGAGCAGTGCCGGGTCGGGTAGTTTGGTTGGAGCAGTGCCGGGTCGGGTAGTTTGGTTGGAGCGGTGCCAGGCCGGGTAGTTTGGTTGGAGCGGTGCCGGGTCGGGTAGTTTGGTTGGAGCAGTGCCGGGCCGGGTAGTTTGGTTGGAGCGGTGCCGGGCCGGGTAGTTTGGTTGGAGCAGTGCCGGGTCGGGTAGTTTGGTTGGAGCGGTGCCGGGCCGGGTAGTTTGGTTGGAGCAGTGCCGGGTCGGGTAGTTTGGTTGGAGCGGTGCCGGGTCGGGTAGTTTGGTTTGGGTGGTTCTGAGCCGGGTAGTTTGGTTGGAGCGGTGCCAGGCCGGGTGTGTTGCTTGGTAATATTTACAACATGCACAGCGCTGCCATTGTGACTTCACAAAGTGTATATTGCCCAGCAGAAGCACTCTGAAGCTCTCAGCGTCAATGTTGTGGGGGCAGGGCCTATTCCAAATCCCATATCTACAGTGACATGGCAGTGCAGGAACAAGGAACAGTATAGCAGAGCTGTGATCCTTTGGATAAGACCTCCTCATCCCTCTGAGAGGGGGGTATAAAGACCCCAGACACTATCTGGACAGAGTTCCCCTCTGCAGTTTGAGCAATATTTAGCCCATAACTAGCATCACAAATGGATTACCTAGTCATTTATCTCATTGAAACTTGCTCTGTTGCACATTTCCTACATTACAACGAAGACTGTACTTCAAAAGTGGCTTAATTGGTTGTAAAGTGCTTTGGCATATCTCCGGGTGGTGGTTTGTGTTGTATTATGCAAGATGATTCCTTTCTCAGTTATCCAATATCCATGTGTCATTTGATGCTCCTAATCCAAACACAATCTACCTCATGCATCAAACGGAGATGCTGTATTAATCATTGATCAGGTCACTCGGCCGACTGGTAAATCAATCCTGCCCCAGAACCATCAGCGTAAATAAACGTATAAAACCTGGCTACGTGTGGCAGACACAAATCAATCACTGGGTTAGAAAAGAGTTCCTATTTATTGGACTACACTGGTGGCAGGAAATTTGGACCGGATCCTGAGCCAGCTGCAGAAACTCATGCATCACGTCAGGTTGGACTTTCTAATATATATGGCTAATTTTGTTCAACAGTGTAATGTGTATAATTTATTCATCTGAAGGGACTGGATATCATCTTGTTCCCAGAAGCCTCAATTAATGCTTCAGAAGAGAGCATTTTAACCATTTGTCATGATCCTAGTCTTCATTCGGAGCTCTGTGACTCAGAGGAAGCATAAATGGGAAAATCAGTACTTACAGGAAGCTGGTGAAGTGGAGAATGTGTGCCTCTTACTGGCATCATTTCACTATTATGTGATCTATGCCAAAATTTGGACAGGTTTACTGAGAATCATCCAGCACTGAAGGCCATTCAGCCCACTGTGCTTATGCAAGCTCATTACAACAACTATCCAATTAGTCCCACTTCCCTGCTCTTTCCCCATAGTCCTATCATTTACACTTTCCAAATTACGATTGAATCTGCCCTTTCAGGCAGTGTATTCCTGATCATAACACCTCACTGAAATAAAAATTCTATTCATTTCCCCCTTGGTCTTTTGCTAGTAATTTTAAATCTGTCTGGTTTAGAATGTCACAGGTTGCAAAATATATCTTATGCTATAAGGTCTTCAGTAAACACACAATCCCTTTAAATCCACAGGCTGATTGTGATCAGCCAACACCCAACTCTGCAACCAAATGGCAGATGCCACTCAATCGATTCCATGGATTTGTCCTCACCGCCCCCCCCCCCCCCCCCAAACAGATGATTGTCAAACAAGTATTTCCAAATTTCTCTCTCAAAAAGACATGCTTTGAAATCCTCTTCCAAATCAATGCTTTCTCTCAGCTATTTTCATCAAGGATCCGCATCTAGGTTTTCCAACTATCCTTCCAAAGAAACTCTACGCTATTAAAACCCCTCAATCCTGGACCTCGATGCAATCTCCTTTTAACCTCTCTGACCTTAAGGAGAGGGTGTTGTGGTACAATGGCCGCATTTAGCAGATACATTCAAACCCCACCCTCCTATGCTGTTGTGTTTTTCTTCTACACAGCGGAGACTTGGTCAGCTTGATCCGTACACTCATCTCTGGATCAGCTCAAAGGCATCTCTTTAAAAGCGGTTTCCAAAAAATGGTTTCTCGACCTTGTCTGAAACTCCACCCCCCCCCCCCCGCCACCCCAGCCCATCTCCCAAAAGAGAAGGAGGGGGGAAAAGGGGGCTTTAAAAAGAAAACAACAAGTTACGAATTAGGATTTTTGATTTGATTTATTATTGTCACATTTATTAGCATACAGTGAAAAGTATTGTTTCTTGCGCACTGTACAGACAAAACATACTGTGCATAGGGAAGGAAAGGAGAGAGTGCAGAATGTACTGTTACAGTCATAGCTAGGGTGTAGAGAAAGATCAACTTAATGCAAGGTAGGTCCATTCAAAAGTCTGACAGCAGCAGGGAAGAAGCTGTTCTTGAGTCGGTTGGTACGTGACCTCAGACTTTTGTATCTTTTTTCCAAAGGAAGAAGGTGGAAGAGAGAATGTCCGGGGTGCGTGGGGTCCTTAATTATGCTGGCTGCTTTGCCGAGGCAGCGGGAAGTGTAGACAGAGTCAATGGATGGGAGGCTGGTTCGCATGATGGATTGGGCAACATTCACGACCTTTTGTAGTTCCTTGCGGTCTTGGGCAGAGCAGGAGCCATACCAAGTTGTGACACAACCAGAAAGAATGCTTTCTATGGTGCAACTGTAAAAGTTGGTGAGAATCGTAGCTGACATGCCAAATTTCCTTAGTCTTCTGAGAAAGTAGAGGCATTGGTGGGCTTTCTTAACTATAGTGTCGGCATGGGGGGTACCAGGGCAGGTTGTTGGTGATCTGGACACCTAAAAACTTGAAGCTCTCAAGCCTTTCTACTTTCTCCCCATTGATGTAGACAGAGGCATGTTCTCCTTTACGCTTCCTGAAGTTGATGACAATCTCCTTTGTTTTGTTGATATTGAGGGAGAGATTATTGTTGCCGCACCAGTTCACCAGATTCTCTATCTCATTCCTGTAATCTGTCTTTTCATTGTTTGAGATCCAACCCAATACGTTGGTGTCATCAGCAAACCTGAAAATCGAATTGGAGGGGAATTTGGCCGCACAGTCATAGGTGTATAAGGAGTATAGTAGGGGGCTGAGAACACAGCCTTGTGGGGCACCAGTGTTAAGGATGATCGTGGAGGAGGTGTTGTTGCCTATTCTTACTGATTGTGGTCTGTGAGTTAGGAAGTTCAGGATCCAGTCACAGAGGGAGGAGCTGAGGCCAGACCATGGAGTTTGGAGGGAATAAATAGCAAAACTAACATTAGAAAGCTTAAAAAAAAAGGCCAGTAGGTGAATGACTAAGTGCAGAAAGAACGGTGCAACTCTCATAATGCACTGTAACATCCAAATGATCGTGAATGTTGCCCTGGGAGAAAGCTTGCATCCATTGTATATCTGCCACCCACACCCAGTCTCCACACACCCCACGCTACAGAGGACAAAATAATCTTCAACAATAAAGGAAAAGGAAGCCTCACTGGCCTTCTGATATTCATGATCAATTTACTGGCCTTTCACTTACCTCAGTGTCTTGGAAGAAGTCCCCTGAATAAGGAGTGCTTGGGTGCAAGCCATGGGCCAGGATAGAAAGCAGCAGAATGCCACAGCGGGCTATTTGGCCCAGTGAGTTTTTGCTGGAGGTTACCCCTGAGAGTACCATCTACTTTAGTCTTACATAGTCGTGACACCCAGTTGCTAACCTATGCTTAAAACCCCAAACTACCTGTGAACAGTATATGCGCAACACCAATAGATAACTATAATTGATATTATTGTTATAAGTATTGCTTTCATTGGTTCTCATCAGAACATCTTTCACTTCCTATCTTCTTTCAGATGTCATGAGACTATTAATATCTGCACCAGTCTGAACCACAGACTCACAATTGTATTTGAAACAGTGAAAGAGGCAATGACTCATGGAATAGCATGAACAGATAAGGAGACAAATAACAGGAAGCAGGGTGAATTTTACAGGGGGAGGTGGGTGGGGTGTATGCACTACTCACACCCACACCTACCCCCTACCCTGCTTAAAAAAAGGCTGCCCCCACAGGCACATTACACCGCGGGTGGGGCAGAGAGGGGGTCTCCTACACCTCAGTGAAAGGAAGTCCTGCCCTCCAGAGCTGCTGGCCAGTCAGATCACGGTCCGTCCTCAGAGTCCCAGAACTCAGGCTTGGGAGTGGTGGAAGCATCTCCATGAAGAAGACAGTATGGAGCCCAGACTCGGGTAGGTCCTGGGCCTTTTTGGATGGGGAGGAACCAGGAGCCATTAGGAGAAGAGGATTAAGGGAGGTGGGAAAGGGGTGGAGGGAGGTAGGGGAAGTGGGAGTGGAGGGTTTTGGAGGTCAGGTTGGGAGGTACAAAAGGGGGATACAATCTTGAGGGGCATTCCCTCATGCTCACAGGGCACCCCCAAAGGGTGAAACCTACCTCCCCCGCCCCCCACCCCTCCAGCTTCCTTCCTGCCCTTTCACCAACTTGAATGGAAACAAAATTCAGCCTTTCGACTCTTGCCCACCTTCCACTGCTCAGCATTTTGTGGCAGTGGAAAAGAATTCAGTGCAGGGGGGTTACGAGTGGGTGCCTTATCCCACTGGTCATATTTTGCATGCCCTCCCCCCACTGCTGAAAACCCAAATCGGAAAACCCAATGGGGCCAGAAAACCAGTGTTCCAGATAACAGTGAAACACAGGGCTGCAAGTTCCCAACTCCTCAACATTGGAAGAAGGGGTGGGGGTTTAAATCACAAACTTCAGATAATTCCAACAGGGTTACACCAACAGTTACTCAGGAAAAGTTAGGAGAATTCAAACCTCTTAACTTCTGGAAAGGCAGGTGAAAAGTTTATTTATTAGTCACAAGTAAGGCTTACATTAACACTGCAATGAAGTTACTGTGAAATTCCCCCAGTCTGGCACCTGTTCAGGTCAATGCACCTAACCAGCATGTCTTTCAGAATGTGAGAGGAAACCGGAGCACCCAGAGGAAATCCACGCAGACACAGGGAGAATGTGCAGACTCCACACAGACAGTGATCTAAGTCGGGAATCGAACCCGGGTCCCTGGCGCTGTGAGGCAGCAATGTTAACCACTGTGCCACCATGCCGCTCAAATTACAAACTGGCTGGGTGAAAATTGATACAAGTACTTGGGCACAGAGTGGCAATATGAAGCTGAGTTCTACACCGAGCAAGTTACACCGTTAAGATAAAAGCAATGCCCCATGAATTTTATAAACGCTCAGTTTATGTATCACACAGTGACACAAGAAGGCATTTGCACCCAGCATTGGCTTGTGAGAGGAAATAGCTTGCAATGGACCCATGTCAAACCTGTTTGCAGTGTTATCCCATATGGATCCTAAGATATGGTCGGTTGAGGAGAATTGATGAGAATTGTAATTTCACAGAATCGAATAGAATCCCTACAGTGCCTGAGGCCATTTGGCCCATCGAGTCTTCACTGACCACAATCCCACCAGGCCCTATCCCCATAACCCCATTTATTGATCCTACTAGTCTCCATGACACTAAGGGACAAGTTACTATGGCCAATCAACATCTTTGGACTTTAGACTTGCAGCACAAGTGAATCAACATTTTTCTTTTTGCATCTGATGTCTCTATAAAGCACAACACCCTTCCGTCAATGCTACCAGCACACCAGAAACACCTCCAAAAATAGCAAATGGCAATGGAACATTTAATGATGTAAACGTTTCAATCAAAAGTCCAGGATCAGCCTGAAATGCAGTGGGGATGAGCCGCCCATGAGCCCAGCCAGTGCTGATCTGGGGGGGGGGGGGGGGGGGGGGAGCCCTGGGGTCAGTTTATCGGAATATTGTGAGGTGGCGTGCATCAGCAAACTGACCAAGAACGGTCAAAGATCAGAAATAGTTTTTCTCTTTGAGGCTTCCACTCAGGGGAGATTCTTACCAGCACAACATTTCCATAGCAACTGAAAGCAAGACAGATGCCTCGCAAGAGAGAGAGAGGAGGCACCAATCTCAGACCCTTCAATGCCTAACATTGCCTCTAGCAATCGGTCCACTCAGTCATGAACCCAGTTATGATCTACATTAGATTAACTCACGCTGGTATCTCAATCAAGAATTGGCAAAGGGTAATTTCTAACTCACAATAAAGCACTCAGCTATTGCAGGAACAGAGAGTATCCCAATCAAGTCCCCGGAGCCAATTCCTGTCATTCAATTGAATCATAGCTGGTCTGTACATAGGAACATCGGATTTTGGAGCAGGAGAGGCCCTTCAACTCTATTTACACATTATATCCCGAATAGGAAAATGTTGTCAATCTCAGCCTTGAAAATTTCAATTTCCCAAAGAGGGGAAGGGGAATTTCACATTTTCATCCGTGCTGTCTGATTTCTCATCTAAATAACCCGGGTCTGAATTGTAAAAATGCGTCCTTTTCTTCTCATTTGTCCACCAGATAAATAATCTTTCTATGCATATGCTATTGAATACTGTTACCATTTAAATACCTCAATTAGATCAACACTAAACCTCCACAATCCAAGAGAATACATGCCAAGCCCATACAACCTGTCCTCCCCTTTAACCCTTTCAGCTGCAGTATCATTCTGGTGAATCTGTATCACATCCGCTTTAAGGTCAATATCTCCTTCTCGGGATATGGTGCTTGGAACTGAATTCAGTGTTCCAGACAAAGCTATCATCATCCTGGGGGTCACCATTGACCACAAACTGAACTGAAACAATCACATAAATGTTGCGGCTACGAGAGGAGGTCAACGGCTGGCAATTCTGCGGAGAGTAACTCACCTCCCGACTCTGCAGAGCCTGTCCATCATCTACAGGACACAAGTCAGGAGTGTGATGGAATACTCTCCACTTGCCTGGATGAGTGCAGTTCCAACAACACTCAAGAAGTTCATCAACTTCCAGGACAAAGCAATCCATTTGCAGCCCATCTATCACCTTAAACATTAACTCCTCCCATCACTCATGTATAGTGGCAGCTGTGGTACAGTGGTTAGCGCTGCTGCCTCACAGCGCCAGGGACCCGTGTTCGATTCCTGGCTTGGATCATTGTCTATGTGTGGAGCCTGCACGTTCTCCCCGTGTCTGCGTGGGTTTCCTCCAGCTACTTCGATTTCCTCCCACAGTCTGAAAGACGTGCTGGTTAGGTGGATTGGCCATGCTAAATTCTCCCTCAGTGTACCCAAACAGGCACCAGAGTGTGGCGACTAGGGGATTTTCACAGTAAATTCATTGCAGTGTTAATGTAAGCCTGTGACAGCACATTCCAAACCCAAGACCTCTACCACCTAGAAGGTCAAGAGCAGCAGATCTATAGGAACACCACCACCTGGAGGTTCCCCCTGATTTGGAAATATATCGGCCGTTCCTTCACTGTGGGTCAAACTTCTGAAACTCCCATCCTAACAGCACTGTGGGTGTACCTACACTACATGGACTACAGCAGCTTAAGAAGGCAGCTCACCAGCACCTTAAGGGTGATTAGGAATGGGCAATAAATGCTGGCCTGGTCAGCACTATGCACATTCAGTGAAAGTATAAAGAAATAAATAAAATTTAGCAATGGAGTATGATGCGACCAAGTGCAAGCACATGAGATGTGAACACTTGGCTCTGAGGAATTCCAACAAGGATCTCCGGGATCTTGCCATGGCAAAGCAGATACTTAGAATTCTAGTGTTAGAATTCTAGGGAGGCAATTTGAAGATGAGCGGCAAATGGCAAAAAAGTCCAATGCCATTCTTTGCACAGAGGGTTCGCTTACACTGGAGAGTCTGTTGACTAGGGTGGATGCTTCAGGAATTTCTGCAAACATTGTTCAGAACACAGCTGGCTCCTAACCAACTCTGGGGGGATATAGCCTGGGTGACTGGCTTTCAAACCCCTGGGATGGTGCTTATGGGGCTGGCTTCCCACCTTCACCTTTTCCACAAAGGTGGATTGTTTCCACGGGACGGAAACATTTTGCTGCATTGACAAGCAAACTGGCCCACACTCTGTGGTGAGAATGATATAGTGTGTGTGTGGCCAATCACTGCAGGTCACTGGACAGTTTGCCCTGCTCCACCCTTAGCTTCACGAATACAGCCTTAACTCTACCCCACGGGTTTATAAAGTTGCTGCCATCGCAGATTAATTTGCCGATTAAACTGGTCAGTAAAAGTCAAGCCTTGCGATTAATATTACAAGTACCCTTTTAACATAACGGTCAGTGACAGTCAATGAACCTCAAAACATGAACTGTTAGAAGATAGATCTTCGGGAAGCTCGATTGCTGTTGGGAAATTTATAAAGTGTCAAATTTAGGATATGACAATGTTACTTTTCCTTTGTGTCTTTTTTTTTTAACCCCCTTCTCTAATCCAAACTTTTATCCCCTCCCTATTTCTCTTTCTCGACCTGATTTGACTTGAATTCACCCTCCTTCTCAGCCCTCCCTCTGTTTAATTCTGAACCTGTAAATCCCATTGGTTATGAAGGAGGTACACCGCTGGCTCCATTGTTCCCCAGGGTGCCAGATGTTTGGTTCCTGTGTCATGCTGTGGTCAATCACCTTGTGCTCCCAGTAAGCTTACAGCACGGAACAAGATTCTGGACTGAAGGGTGCAGGGAAAAGTCTAACAAACCCAATTCCCAAAAAACATTTGGCCAGAGATTAATCCAATTAGCAGTGCATGCGTGCACGATTGTTTCTGATTTCAAAATAAAGCGGATTCCAGTATTTCAGAAACAGTCCACAAAACATTTTTTTTTAATTTATTCATTCGTGTGGGACATGGGTGTCACTGGATGGCCAGCATTTATTGCCCATCCCTAGTTGGCCGAGGGCAGTTGAGAGTCAACCACATTGCTGTGTCTCCGGAGTCACATGTGGGCCAGACCGGGTAAGGATGGCAGATTTCCTTCCCTAAAGGACATTAATGAACCAGATGGGTGTTTCCAAAAAATCGACAATGGTTGCATGGTCTTCAGTAGATTCTTAATTCCAGATATTTTTTATTGAATTCAAATTCCACCATCTGCCATGGCGGGATTCGAACCCGGGTCCCCAGAATATTGACTGAGTTTCTGGATTAACAGTCTAGAGATGATACCAGTAGGCCATCGCCACAGAGTGTGTCTAACAATATACTGTCCAAGCACTGCACAACCACTAGTGAATAAAATAAGCCATCAGTTTTTTTTAAATGACATAGGTGTAAAACCTACTGCTTCATTTCAAATACGAATTGGAAACAGAGTGAATGAGTGGACAGACAGATTAGTTAGGTTAATATGAAAACCTTAATGGGATTTACATCTGAAAATAATATACAGCCCATAATGTTAGGAATATTTCATACACCCCATAGTTCACATACCACAAGGTTATTGGCAGCGAGAGTTTACTTTTTTGAGGAACTTGATCCACATCCTCACTAACCTCCAGGGCCAGCAACATACTGATGACAACATTCTCCTCACCTCAGTGCAGGCTCTTCAGCATGTTTGGCAGTGACTGTCTCGGTTTTCTCTCTGCTCTCTGCTGGTGAAGGTGTCGCCCTATCCATCGCCTGCACAAAGAAAGAGGAAGATATGTTCATACCCTTCACACCAAGCTCCATAGGTTCAGCTCATACACACCGCAACTTCCAAACGTCGCTTTCAGACCCACTCAAGATGCAGAGTCGAGAAGACAGTGGCTATTTTGTTCTGCTGATGGTACCATTTGGATCAAGGCCAAACTCTGCCCCCTACTCCTGATCGGGGTTAAACCGAGCGGAAATCAACCCATTCGGCTTCTCTTTTTCAAACTTTCAATTCTTCAGGACACTAAGATCTTCTTTGCGGAACTGTTAAAATAAAGACTTAACCCTCTTTATATTTTCCTGGAGTTTGCGGTTTGTGGTTATTGAGTGCTGTGTAAAGGCACACTCCTCTTACTGTCCCTCTGTCAGGCTGATTGATTGATTCAGTGGGTTTTCTGCTGTGTCATGCAGCTGTTTGCTCCGATGTACACTGTGGGGGAGCCACTACAATAGTCACAGCTTTGAGATTCTCATTAACAAGCTCCAGGACACAAGACCCCTTTCCTCCACAACCTCAGATCCCACAATGAAAAGGCAATCTCTCCCCCCACAAATCCCAACAGCCAGAATAAGTACAATTCTCTCAGACCAAATATAATTCGGAGGTGAGCGTTACAGCAATTGGTAGCTGGGTGGTTCAGCAAACAAAAAAGGACAATTGAATATCTAGTATAGCACTCCTACTGCTTCAGAATGGCAGATCTGAGTGGGGTATACCAGTGGGGGGCATCTTTTGTTGTCAGTAGTGGACATGTCTCCGAGTACAGGGCGGGAGCTGGAAGCGCAGCTCTGATAGTTGCAGAATACCTGATAATGGATTTCAATGCTTTCTTAATGTATTTACTTTGAATGGCGGCACAGTGGTCAGCACTGCTGCCGTGTCTGCATGGGTTTCCTCCGGGTGCTCCGGTTTCCTCCCACTGTCCAAAGATGTGCAGATTAGGTGGATTAGTGGGGGAAATGCTTTAAAATTTAAAAGGCTTATTTATTATTGTCACAAGTAGGCTTACATTAACACTGCAATGAAGTTACTGTGAAAATCCCCTAGTCGCCACATTCCAGCGCCTGTTCAGGTACACTGAGGGAGAATTTAGCATGGCCAAATGCATGGGGTTATGGAGAGTGGGGTGTTGGAACTGGGTAAGATGCTCTTTTGGAGAGTTGGTGTAGACTTGATGGGCCAAATGGCCTCCTTTTGCACTCGAGGGATTCTATGGACTCTCAGATTTATTAATGTAAAAACAGAAAATGCTGGATAAACTCAGTAGGTCTGGCAGCATCCATGGAGAGAGAAGCAAGAGTTAATGTCTCGAGTCAATATGACTCCTCTTCAGAACGGGAGAGGTAGGAATATGATACAGTTGAACAAGGGATTGGGGGACGTAGGACAAATGGGAAGATGGAGAAAGGTTAGAGGTCAGGGTGGGGAGGGAGATTAAACAATAAAGATGTCATGGGACAAACCTGAGCAAAGATGCTCCACAAAACAACCACCGAGTCTGCATTTAGTCTCCCCAATGTGGAGGAGACCACTTACGAGCAGTGAATAATGTTGACTAAATTGAAAGAATTACAAGGAAATCAGTGCGTCACCTGGAAGGAGAGATTGGGGCTTCGTACAGTGAGGGGAGAGGATGATAAAGGGGCTGATGTTACACCTCTTGTGAGTGCCTGGGAAGGGAATGGGATGCTGTGGGTGATAGAGGAATGGACCGGGATATGACAAAGGGAATGGTCTCTTCAGAAAGCCGGCAGGGGAGGGAAGGTTTGATGGTGACATCATATTGGAATTGGTGGGAATGGCGAAGGATGGTCCATTGTTTACACAGGTTGGTGGGGAGGGAGGAAAGGGAGGACAAGGGATACCCCTCTGCAAGAGATTTCAGGTCAACATTCATTCAACTGCATTGACGGGCGGAATTTTCCCAAAAATATCCGAAGGGTGATCTTACGAAAAAAATTCTACGTGGCAAACAGGCGAGAAAACAGGCGAGAACGGTGCTGGTTTTTTCAGCAAACCACTGCGCAGAAAAAGGAGCCCAGATGCGATTCTCACCAGTAAGGGGGGGGGTTGCGGAGCCAAAGCTCACCAGCTGAAAAACACTCAGGGCGCCATTGCGCAGGTGCCCCAATCTCCCACTGTACTGGGAGATCTCCAGCCACTCCCCCACGGACAGCCCCACTCCCCCCATCTGCAGAGATCCCCCCGCCTTGCCTTCCCCCGATCATAGCCCCATCCTCACTCGGGCTCAAACCCCACCCCTTTGGCACTGCCCCTGACATGGTTATGGTGCCCATAGACACTATCCTGCCATGCCCCTAACCACACAGGGGGGCTTCAACTGCCTCCTATCTCCCCAGCGAGGCCGTCACGCCTAGTCTCTGCTGGTGTGAAGCTTGACCAGTGAGGTGGTAAGTGTAAGCATTTCATTAATATCTACATCAGCTTTGCACCCTCTCTGGGCGTGAAGCCAATATCGCCGGCAAAACATGGCCGGTATTAACCGGTGAGGAGAAAAACCGGGCACGAAACTGGTTTTTCACCTCACGCAATCTTACCAGCTCACCTCGTGAACAATGGGAGGGACGAGGTCATAAGATCGTGCCCCAAGTGTTATAACAGCGTGAAAACAGGAGTGCTCCGCACTGGTCTTTTGGGTGAGCTTGACACTAATCTTTTGGCACTCTGCCAATCTTATTGGCCGCTGGGAGCTTTGTGCCAGTGGTGTGGTGTGAGGGGGTGCTAAGTGCGGTGTTGAAGATGGGTGCAGAGCGCTCAGGCACCACTGGACAGGGGCCTCAATCTGACGGTGCACTAGCAGACCTCCTCCAATTCCCTCCACCCTCCCTCAAGGACACCGGACCCCCCCCCACCCCCATCATCAGTGGCATTGTCAACCCCGCCCCCCCCGGCCACATATGAACATGGGTCACCAGCAGCCAGCATCTGGGCATCAGGACCTTCCCACAAGTCTCCTGGCAGACCCCCAACATGACCCCCATCGTAAGGCCCTTCCCCCCCCCCCGCACAACTCCCCCTCCCGCATATGCCCCTGTAATTGTTCATAGACCTCCCATCATAGCCCCATCCCCACTTAGGCCTCACCCTTTGGTTCTACTATCGGCACACTTACGATACCCAACCGGGCACTGCCAGGGTGCCAGGTGGGCATTGCTAGGGTTCCTGATGGGCACTGCTCAATCATGCCCCTGACCACCCCTAGGACTTCAATGGCCTCCGATCACCCTGGCATGGCCATTATGCCTGGTTCCCGCTCCTGCAGACCAGTAGTGATTCTCGTCAGTGTGGCGTCTTGTCAGAGAGGTGGGGAGCATCCGGGAGGGCGGAAGCAGCCGTGCTGAACCCGGTGAGTATGTTCAAGTATAGTCACTTCTATGTTAATTGACTTTGTTCCCTTTCTGGGCGCGAAGCCATTCTCACTGGTAAAAAGGAGCCAGGAAGATAGCAATCCGATTGGCACCGGGTTTTTGGTCTCTCACGGTATCTTCCTGGATTGCCACACTAACTGACTGGCAATTTCATGTCCCTTTTAGATCAGGAATAATCTTACCAAAATGGAAATATGCTGATGGGAGACCAACAAATTGGTTCCAGCTGTGAAACTCGGGCCCTGTTTCTCCTCACACCCAGCTTTGGGGAGACGAGTTTTGGTTTCAGTTTAAAACTCCCCTCCTCCAGCAGTTAATTAGCAAGCTCAGGACATTCCATAGCATGTCACAGCCAATCAATTACTGTTAGAGTGTAGTCACTAATATAAGGCAGGAAATGCTTGTTCACAGCAAGCTCTGCAGAACAGTAATGATAGAAAAATAACTGCTCAAGGAGTTGGCCCATTATTCAGGCACTGGGGGAACTCCCCTAGCATGGTACCATGGGACCTCTGAGAGTCACCTGAGAGATAGGCCCTCGGTGTAACATCTCACCTGAAAGGCAGCACCTCTGGCAGTGCCACACTCCCTCAGTACCTCACTGCAGTATCACCTAACCTTGTGTACGGATGTCTCTGGAGTGTACATTGAATGTACAACTTTCTCACTCAGAGGTGAAGCTTTGAGCCTAGACTGGGCCTCATCAAGTGACAGCTGGGATTCCCACAGAAGGGACCTGACTGAAAGCCTGCCCCCCAACTCCCAGGGAGCCTTTTCCAGCAGGTCATTCAGAGGCCAACTTGAAGCCAGTGTGCACCTTAGGGGAGGTTGGATTTCCTCCAAACTCCTTACGCTCCAGGAGACCGAGGATGAACATTTTGTGACACACACAAATCACCATCTGTGGAAGAGTTGAGAGAATGGAGGGAATGGTGTTGCCACACACACTGTCCACCAAGTATGGAGAGAAACTTGTCAGATCCACGAGCATCACCCGCAGGGACCTGGGTGCAATGCAGGAAGCACTTAGCTACATCAGGGGTAAGGGTGTGTATGGCTCTTTATTTCTCCCCCTCTCTCTGTACATCAGACCATCAATCCATTCCCCCAAAATTCAACCATTCCTTTCTCCCATCACCTCCTTCCCCACAAGCAAACGGCAACGGTGGCACAGTGGTTAGCATTGCTGTCTCAGGGATTCAGGTCCAATTCCCAGCTTGGGTCACTGTCTGTGTGGAGTCTGCACGTTCTCCCCGTGTCTGTGTGGGTTTCCTCCGGGTGCTGGGGTTTCCTTCGATAGTCTGAAAGACGTGCTGGTTAGATGATTGGCCATGCAAAATTCTCCCTCAGTGTACCCGAACAGGCGCCAGAATGTGGCAACTAGGGGATTTTCACAGTAACTTCACTGCAGTGTTAATGTAAGCCTACTTGTGACACTAATAAACAAACTTTAAACAACATTACAGCACCTCTCCTAAATACAAGCCCACCTCTTTCCCTTATCCATCCAGAGCAGCCATTGGCACCATTCCTCCTCTTCACTGCTCACTGCGCACAGTCAGCATCCTCCTTCAGGGGGTCTCACCAGATGTACCACCAGTACAAACTCCGCAACATCTGCAATCTTCGCTCTAACCATTCACTGACATTCTCCCTCTGTGGGATGAAATGTTTCACAAGGCTGAAGGGCAGACTGATCTCATGGTTCCCAGCGGGACGGAGCAGAAAGCCGCGGGATCTCAATCCTGCCAGAGCTGTGAAGTAAGGCTGGGGTTTGCACTGACAGGATCTTTGAAAATCACTTTCATCCCTTCATGAAGCATCTGGAAAAGGCAGCCAAGTGTGACTGCCTCGAATTACATTTTCATCGAATCATAGAATCCCTACAGTGCAGAAGGAGGCCATTCAGCCCATCGAGCCTGCACCGACAACAATCCTACCTAGGCCCTATCCCCATAAATTTACCCTGCTAATCCCCCTGACACGAAGGAGCAATTTAGCATGGCCAATCAACCTAACCCGCACACCTTTGGACTGTGGGAGGAAACTAGAGCACCTGGAGAAAACCCACACAGACACGGGGAGAACATGCAAACTCTGCACAGACAGTGACGCAAGCCGGGAATTGAACCCGGGTCCCTGGCGCTATGAGGCAGCGGTGCTAACCACTGTGCTACCGTGCCACCGCATTTTGATGCATGCAGCTATGCAGTCTTGAAATGGCCTCCTAACCCTTGTCCAGCAGTTTTCCTCTAGGACCTTTTCAACAACTAGGGGCCCCTGAGGAAGCCACCTTCAGAAGCAGCACTGTCACCCACTCCATTACTTCCAAGGACGGAATCAGCTGTCAGACACTGTGATGTGATTACAGAGTGTGGTATGGATGTCTGCACGTACTGATGTACCCGGCATTCATTCAGAGAGCGGGTAATACTGGCAGGGAGAGCCCGGAGACAGCTGGCCAACAGGTGAAGCCCTCTCCCAGGTCAGCTGGGGGAGAACAGGAGCGCAGGCTTCCGGCAGCCAGCAACAAGGAGAAAGCAATTTGTCTCATACAAATGTTCAGATGAGGTGTGAGGCAGTCTGCCAAGGAGTCTTAGCAATGATGGCGGTGAGTATGGAGGAGGTCACTCGCAGTCAGAGTGCTGTTGTTTCACATGGCATCAGTGCCCTGCACTGGAGAGAGAGGGGCCACCTACAGAAAGCTGCGGCCGTACAACAAACTCCGCTTCGGTAGAAGCTCAAACAACTGGAGTGCAGACTCTTGATTCAAACCCTGTGCTCTGCTTTTGGACCGACTGCTGGAGCAGTTGGAGAGAGGTTCTCATTTTCGCCACTCGGGCCTTCCGCAGGTCGGTAGGATTGATCGAAGGGGGCACCCTTATCCCCAGGCAGCCTTGCTGGAGACAGGCAGCAAGTGAGGGGATGGATGCACATTTCAGGATGAAAGCACTGCAGCAGCGACACAGACTGGCAGCATCTTTTGATAGCGGTCACATGCCAGTTGAACGTTGATGGAATGGTTCTGGGTGAGAACACTTCCTGACTCATCCTCAGGTGTTCTGAGTCACTCCATGCACGCTATGATGTACAAGAGGGGAACACAGCAAATTCCACAGCTCCTTCTGCCGCCACACTGACTGGCTTTGGGCAAGTGGGCTGAGGCAAGCTGCTTCTCAGTTAGTAGTGCAGTGCAGATTGGGAGATGTAAAGATATCTGCTATCGCAGCTTGAGCACAGAGTGATATCCAGAGCTACTGGCAAGGAGTGTTCAGTTGGAAGCAGGCTCAGCTGCACACCAAGCTATGAAACAAGTCTTCTGACTGTTCTCCTGAAGGCTGGGTTGTTTGAAGGCAAGAAGTGGGGGTGTGGGGATGGCCTTGGCGAGATATTCGTCTTCATCAATGACATGTTGAAGGCTCACCGCACCGACCTCCTCCGAAGACAAACACGGGACACGGTGGACAGAGTACCCTTCATCGTCCAGTACTTCCCCGGAGCGGAGAAGCTACGGCATCTCCTCCGGAGACTTCAACATGTCATTGATGAAGATGAACATCTCGCCAAGGCCATCTCCACACCCCCACTTCTTGCCTTCAAACAACCGCGCAACCTCAAACAGACCATTGTCCGCAGCAAACTACCCAGCCTTCAGGAGAACAGTGACCACGACACCACACAACCCTGCCACAGCAACCTCTGCAAGACGTGCCGGATCATCGACACGGATTCCATCATCTCACGTGAGAACACCATCTACCAGGAACACGGTACCTGCTCTTGCAACTCGGCCAACGTTGTCTACCTGATACGCTGCAGGAAAGGATGTCCCGAGGCATGGTACATTGGGGAAACCATGCAGACGCTACGACAACGGATGAATGAACACCGCTCGACAATCACCAGGCAAGACTGTTCTCTTCCTGTGGGGGAGCACTTCAGCAGTCACGGGCATTCAGCCTTGGATCTTCAGGTAAGCGTTCTCCAAGGCGGCCTTCACGACACACGACAGCGCAGAGTCGCTGAGCAGAAACTGATAGCCAAGTTCCGCACACATGAGGACGGCCTAAACCAGGATGTTGGATTTATGTCACATTATCAGTAACCCCCACAGCTTGCCTCCTGGACTTGCAGGCTGTCCTGTCTGGAGACAATACACATCTCTTTAACCTGTGCTTAATGCTCCCTCCACCCACATTGTCTGCATCTTTAAGATCTGGTTGGCTGTAGGGATTCGCATTCTAATCAGTATTCTGTAACTTGATTTTGTGTCTCTGTGCCCTGTTTGAGAGCACATTTCCACTCCATCTGACGAAGGAGCAGCGCTCCGAAAGCTAATAGTATTTTCTACCAGATAAACCTGTTGGACTTTAACCTGGTGTTGTTAAAACTCTTACTGCCCGGGTAGCCACTCCCTGGCACTACACAGGCATGGAGGGGGGGGGGGGGGGGGAAATGATTCCAGTATAGGGGCTTGAAAATTACGTTAATTTATTATGATTATGTTCCCACTGTTCAATGTCAGGAAACTCGCCCCAGCACTGAGGGGGTATAAATGCATCACGTGTTCACACCAACATAAAACACAACTTTGCATTTCTCCTGATATTTTCCACTCCCATTGCCAAACGTGCCCGATGTGAACAGGAGCGGAAAATCCTGGCCTGTATATCCGGAAAATCCTGGCCTGTATATCCGGGAAATCCTGGCCTGTATATCCGGGAAATCCTGGCCTGTATATCCCAGGTGACTCACTGTGTTCGTACCGATGGAAATAAATACCTGGGTCCTAAACTAATCCTTCACCTCACACCTGAACAATGAAGAATCATTGGATTTGACGACTCAGAAGCCCTCGGAAGGAAGGAAATTTCTTTTCCCACATGCACAAACTTCACTGAAAATAGGAAAAAAACTGTTGGGAGATCAAATTCACAAACTTCCAGGTTCCGCACTCCTACTCAATCCAGCCAAATCCTTCAAGTACCAATCCTCCAGTTAACTCTACATAATGCAAACCAGTTAGTTTGATCATTCCGTTACACAAAGGCAGCTGGGCTGCTCTGGGAACAGCTCAGTCTTGCTACTTATTTCAAGTGACCTTTTGCACCAAACTTGTATTTATGTATATAAATAAGAAGAAAATTCCCTCGAGCGTTGACCTCAGGGTTTTGTGTTACTCTCCGAGCTTCAGTCACAGGCTGAAACATGAGCTGCTGCCACAATAACTTACATTTATATAGCACCTTTTGAGGTATTAAGACATCCCAAAGTGCTTCACAAGAGCATTAACAAACAACATTGGTGAGGAGCCAACCCAAGGGTAGACGATGTTAGTCGGAAGGTAGGTTTTAAGGGGTCTCTCAAAGGGGGAGAGAGATGTGGGCAGCATGGTGGCACAGTGGTTAGCACTGCTGCCTCACAGCGCCAGGGATCTGGGTTCAATTCTGGCCTCGGGTGACTGTCTGTGTGGAGTTTGCACATTCTCCCCGTGTCTGCGTGGGTTTCCTCCGGGTGCTCCGGTTTCCTCCCACACTCCAAAGATGCCACTTAGTGTCAGGGGGACTAGCTGGGGTAAATGCGTGGGGCTACGGGTGGGATTATGGTCAGTGCAGACTCGATGGGCCGAATGGCCTCATTCTGAACTGTAGGGATTCTATGGTCAAGGAGAGATTTCCGGAGGGAATTCCAGAACTCATGGCCAGGGCAGCTGAATTTACAGCCAATAAAACTGGAGGAAAGGGGTTGCACGAGGGGCTGGAATTAGCGGAGTGCTATATTCTTGGAGGATTGTGGATTTCAAGGAGGTTGCGGGGCATGGGGAGGGGGGTGGTAGAGAGGGGATGAGGCTGTGGAGTGATTTGAAATCAAGGATGGGAATTGTGAAAGTGAGTTGCAGTGACGTTGCTTAGCCAGTGCAGCGGCTGAGAGTCGGGGTGGAGGGGCTGGAAATACTGGTGACAGCCAAATGGGGTGGGACAATTAAATAAATGCCTGCAGGAAAGGTAATCCTCTTAGAGCCTTCACTTCCTCATCGAGCTACAGCTCATTTCAACAAAGACAGTGCTCTCCTTTGCAATATATTTGGCAGTTTTAAAAGATTATTTATTCATGTCACAAGTAGGCTTACATTCACACTGCAATGAAGTTACTGTGAAAATCCCTCAGTCGCCACACTCCAGTGCCTGTTCGGGGACACTGAGGGAGAATTTAGCATGGCCAATCCACCTAACCAGCAGGTCTTTTAGACTGTGGGAGCACCCGGAGGAAACCCACGCAGACACGAGGAGAATGTGCAGACTCCGCACAGACAGTGACCCAAGCCAGGAATTGAACCCAGGTCCCTGACGTGTGAGGCAGCAGTGCTAACCACTGTGCCACCGTGCCGCCCCAGCACTCTGCTGGAGAATGAGGTTGGTGGGCCACTAGCTTATCAACAAACAATCCTGCATGTGAAGCCTGGCACCTATTGCACCAGCATCAATGGTCTAAGATCAATAGGTTTGTGCCAATAGGACAGCTAGAGTGGGTAAATGAAGCAGGGGTATATCAGTGACTGGCACAGCAGACTCCAGAGATTAAATGGGCTACTCCTGTTCTCAAATGCCATATGTTTCTGAGGACACATTTACACATATTCCAATCACACTCACTGTGGTTTATGAATGTGACGCTATAAACTTAAAGGAAACCTATTGGGTGCTCAATACTTCGAACTGGGTTGTTGCCATGGACACTAGACCAGCTGATGTGTTATAGATATTCGGGATAATTACACAAAAGTAATTCTCAGTATCTGATTCCACCCTTGGGACTCAAGCACAAGATCTAGGCTGACATTGCATTGCAGGGCTGAGGGAGTGCTACACTTTAGAATATTAACTCAAGGCCCTCTCTACCCTCTCGGGTGCACTTAAAAGATCCCAGGCATTATCCGCTATGACTCTCACCAATTTTTACGGATGCACCATCGAAAGCATTCTTTCCAGATGTATCACAGCTTGGTCTGGCTCCTACTCTGACCAAGACCGCAAAAAACTACAAAGTGTTGTGAACGAAGCCCAGTCCATCACTCAAACCAGCCTCCCATCCATTGACTCTGTCTACACCTCCCGCTGCCTCGGCAAAGCAGCCAGCATAATTAAGGACCCCACGCACCCCAGACATTCTCTCTTCCACCTTCTTCCATCGGGAAAAAGATACAAAAGTCTGAGAACACGTACCAACCTACTCAAGAACAGCTTCTTCCCTACTGCCATCAAACTTTTGAATGGGCCTACCTCGTATTAAGTTGATCTTTCTCTACACCCTAGCTTTGACTGTAATGCTACATTCTGCACCCTCTCCTTTCCTTCTCCCCTGTGGACTCTATGAGCGATATGCTTTGCATGTACTGCGTGCAAGAAACAATACTTTTCACTGTGTACCAATACATATGACAACAATAAATCAAATCAAAAATATCTGAAGAGCAGCAGTGTCCTAGCCAATATTTATCCCTCAACTAATCCTATTGAAAACAGGTTATCTGTTCATCATCTCTTTGCTTTTGTGGGAGCTTACTCTACGCCAATTTGTTGTTCTGGTTCCCACGTTACGACAGTGACTACAAAATACTTCCCTGGCTGTAAAGCACTTTGGGATGTTCTGAGGTCATAAAAGGCACCACAAAAATGTAAGGCTTACATAAACACAAAAACAAACATCACAAGAGAAGAGGACACTCAGCGCGTGGCTCCATCACGCTGCGTTAGTTCAACATTATTAAAATTATACAGCTCTTCCTTCAGTCCTCCCCGTGCCTAGTTAATGTCCTGTAAGTATAAAGCTGAAAATAGAAACATTTTTTATGAAGAACTTCCATCTCCCTGGGGAGGCTTCAGGCTAATCCATATCCAATAACTTGCTCTGAAAACTCATGTTTTGACATTGCAACATTCAAATATTAAATCATAATGTTAATGTAGCCTTTTACAAATTCCAGAATCCACATCTATATCTTTGTTCAAAACTAATCTGGGCTTTACTGGGTGTGGTGAACCATCGTTGGTTACCACTGGGGGTTATTCCTATGTTACTGTTGGGTTAGGGTGTTGCCACTGTGGGGGTTGTATAATGTTGTTGGGTTAGGGTGTTTACCTGTGGTAAATGTTGTTATGGCACATCCCGGTCGGGCCCCGCCTCCTGGGGAGAGGTATAAGACCCTCTGCTCCGGCGGGACCCCTCCAGTCTGAACTGGTGTACTCGTGTTAGTTAGTTCCATTGTTTGCTAATAAAAGCCTTCAATAGCTGAAGCCTTGTTCCACGTGCTTGATTGTCGCGCATCAATTTTATTAGCAAACATAAAACTCTCAACAGTAAAAAGGGAGTATGGAACAAATATTAAAACCAGAACGTCTGGCGCTGGACCCACGTGCGGTCGGTGCCGCTAACACCTTCGACCACTGGTGGAAGTGTTTCGAAGACTACCTGGCAGCCTCTGTAGCTGTTACTACAGACAACGACAAACTCCAGGTCCTCCACGCGAGGGTAAGCGACACGATTTATCTTGCGATTCGTGCGGCCACCACTTACCCGAGGGCCATCGAGCTCTTGAAGAAACGATACACGAGACCACCCAACGAGATACACGCTCGTTACCTCCTCGCTACACGACGTCGGCAGTCGGGCGAAACCATGGAGGACTACGCCAATGAGCTCTTGCAGCTTGCCAGGGGTTGCGATTGTAAAGATGTGTCAGCAGAGCAATATATGTACGACCTCGCCCGAGATGCGTTCGTAGCAGGGGTAGGGTCCTCGTACATCTGCCTTAAGTTACTAGAGAAAGGGAACCTCAACTTGACCCAAGCGATGGAGATGGCTGAGATGCTGGAGGCAGCGTCGAAAAGCTTGGCTCTGTACCCGAAGACCACGTGGAGACAACGTGGCAAGAGCAAGCACAAATCCCTCCTCGCCCCACGGGCTCGCGCTCCCATATCGATCCGACGACGGCGGTAGCTCCAGGCGGCCAGCGATGCTATTTTTGCGGCGGGGCCAAGCATTCACGGCAACAGTGTCCTGCAAAAACGGCCATCTGCAGCCAGTGTGGTAAAAAGGGCCACTATGCTAAAGTTTGCAGGTCGAAGCCCAAAAACGGCAGTGCAGCCTGTGACCCTCCAGAGCGGAGACAATCTCCTTCGGCGTTGCAGTACCCACGAGGTCCGACCACGTGCGAATCCAGGACGGTGCCATCGTGGCTGACGGAGGAGGAGGAAGACCACCAGGAGTCGCTACGTTTGGCGCCCTCGCCCACGTGCGATTCATGGGGGCGGCCATCATGGTCAACGACGACTAGGAGCGACCAGCAGGGGTCCTCAGCATCAACCTCGGCTGCATGCAGTGACGCCCAGGGGCCAACGGTGGCGTCGATCTCTCTGGACCAGACAAAGCACCACAGGCTTGATAATTCCATGATGAACATCAAGGTAAATGGTCGTACTGTGTATTGTCTGTTTGACAGTGGGAGCACCGAGAGTTTTATTCACCCTGACACTGCAAAAAGGTGTGGACTCCGGGTTCTACCTGCCAAACAGACAATTTCCATGGCATCACGGTCCCGGTCTGTACCGATCCAAGGACGGTGTATGGTAACCCTAGAGGTACAGGGCACAATTTACGAGCAATACAGGCTCCTTGTGTTACCGCACCTTTGTGCGCCAATTCTCCTCGGACTAAATTTTACGGTCCACATGAAGAGTGTGATCCTACAGTACGGTGGGCCACTCCCTTCACTGGCAGTAGGGAATCAGCCGCAGCCTCCAAATTGCCCAAAGCGCCCCGCATGCAATCTTTCCACACTAAAAATCACCACACCTTCTTTATTTAAGAATCTGGTACCAGGCTGCAAGCCCATCGCTACTAAGAGTAGGCGTTACAGCGCTGAAGACCGGATCTTCATCAGATCTGAGGTTCAGCGGCTCCTCAAGGAAAGGATCATACAGGCCAGTGCTAGTCCGTGGAGAGCGCAGGTTGTGGTGGTTAAAAGCGGGAACAAACCTCGGATGGTCATCGACTACAGTCAGACCATTAACCGTTATACGCAGCTGGATGCGTATCCTCTCCCGCGCATTTCTGATATGGTCAATCAGATTGCGCAGTACCGGGTGTTCTCTACCATAGACCTTAAGTCCGCCTACCATCAACTCCCCATCCGCCCAGAGGACCGACAATACACGGCTTTTGAGGCGGATGGTCGTCTATACCATTTTCTCAGGGTTCCATTTGGTGTCACCAATGGGGTCTCGGTCTTCCAGCGTGCTATGGACCGAATGGTGGACCAGAACGGGTTGCGGGCTACCTTCCCGTACCTGGATAACGTCACCATCTGCGGCCATGACCAGCAGGACCATGACACGAATCTCCAACACTTTCTGCGCACTGCATCTCGCCTGAATCTGACCTATAACAGGGAGAAGTGCGTATTCCGTACGCGCAGGTTAGCTATCCTTGGATACGTGGTGGAAAACGGGGTCATTGGCCCTGATCCAGACCGTATGCGCCCCCTTACTGAACTTCCCTTGCCCGCTAGCACAAAAGCACTGAGGAGATGCCTCGGCTTCTTTTCGTATTATGCGCAGTGGGTCCCCAACTACGCGGACAAAGCTCGTCCGCTCATCAAGTCCACTACCTTCCCACTCACGCCGGAGGCCCAATTGGCCTTCAAGGCTTTGAAAAGCGACATTGCGAAAGCAACGATGCACGCGGTGGATGAATCCATCCCTTTCCAGGTGGAAAGTGATGCATCTGATTTCGCCCTAGCCGCCACACTAAACCAGGCAGGCAGGCCCGTCGCGTTCTTTTCCCGCACCCTTCAAGGCCCCGAAATTCGGCACTCAGCGGTGGAGAAGGAGGCTCAGGCCATTGTGGAGGCCGTCAGACACTGGCGCCATTACCTGGCGGGGAAGCGGTTCACCCTGATCACGGATCAACGATCCGTGGCGTTTATGTTCAGCAACACGCAGAGGGGCAAGATCAAGAACGATAAGATCTTGCGGTGGAGAATTGAGCTCTCCACCTATAATTACGATATTATGTATCGTCCAGGGAAGCTCAATGAGCCCTCGGATGCCCTCTCGCGCGGAACATGCGCCATCATGCAGGAGGACCGCTTGAAGGCCCTCCACAATGACCTGTGCCATCCTGGAGTCACCCGACTCTACCACTTCGTAAAAGCCCGCAACCTGCCCTACTCGGTGGAGGATGTCAGGTCAGTGACGAGAAGCTGTTGGATTTGCGCGGAATGCAAACCGCGCTTTTATCGACCGGACCGGGCACAATTGGTCAAGGCCACTCGCCCCTTCGAGAGGCTGAGTGTGGATTTTAAGGGCCCCCTTCCCTCAACGGACCGGAATGTCTATTTTCTCAATATAACAGATGAGTACTCCCGGTTCCCGTTTGTTGTCCCCTGTGCGGACACGTCGACTGCCACAGTGATTAAGGCATTCAGTGATCTTTTTACCCTGTTCGGGTACCCCTGCTACATACATAGCGACAGGGGCTCGTCGTTCATGAGTAATGACTTGAGGCAATTCCTGCTCTCATACGGGATTGCCTCTAGTAGAACCACGAGCTACAACCCTAGGGGTAACGGACAGGTGGAGAAGGAGAATGCTACAGTCTGGAAGGCTGTCCTACTGGCGCTGAAATCCAGGGGCCTTCCAGTCTCCCGTTGGCAGGAGGTCCTTCCAAATGCGCTTCATTCCATCCGCTCCCTCCTGTGTACGGCAACCAATGCTACTCCCCACGAGAGGATGTTCTCATTCCCTCGGAAGTCGTCCTCGGGGATCTCCTTACCAGCCTGGTTGACGTACCCAGGACCCGTCCTTCTGCGGCGACATGTGAGGGCCCGCAGGTCCGACCCCTTGGTCGAACCGGTCCAACTCCTCCACGCCAACCCTCAGTATGCCTATGTGGCATATCCTGACGGGCGAGAGGACACAGTCTCCATTCGAGACCTGGCGCCCGCAGGGGACGTAGCAACTCCTGTCGCTCCCATACCCCCTGTCACGAATCCCCTACCACTCATTTCTTCCCCAGACGTGGCGCGGTCAGCACCGGGACCAGTGCATAACAGTTATACTCCCATGTACAGCTTGCCTGAGACTCGGAGATCGGCGCCACCACAGAAGGTTCCAGGATCCCCTGCACCATCGCCTCACCAGGGTCAACCGGCCCGGGAGTCCTCGAGGGAACAGCCGGACGCTGTTTTGGAGAGAACGCCACCGCAAGCACCTGCTCCGGTGTCGCAACCGGTGTTGAGGAGATCACAGCGACGGTGCGGTCCTCCAGACCGTCTGGACTTGTGAATTTTGTACATATATGACCTGTTTTCGCACCCCGCCGGCCTTTGTTTTTAAAGGAGGGGTGAATGTGGTGAACCATCGTTGGTTACCACTGGGGGTTGTTCCTATGTTACTGTTGGGTTAGGGTGTTGCCACTGTGGGGGTTGTATAATGTTGTTGGGTTAGGGTGTTTACCTGTGGTAAATGTTGTTATGGCACATCCCGGTCGGGCCCCGCCTCCTGGGGAGAGGTATAAGACCCTCTGCTCCGGCGGGACCCCTCCAGTCTGAACTGGTGTACTCGTGTTCGTTAGTTCCATTGTTTGCTAATAAAAGCCTTCAATAGCTGAAGCCTTGTTCCACGTGCTTGATTGTCGCGCATCACTGGGCCACTGCTATCTCTGTACCAAGTGTTAAAATCCACCCATGGAGTTATTGAGGTATATTGTTTGCAAACTAACAAACAGGGGAGAAAATATTACTTTCACCCAACTTCAGCTGCAGAGGCAGTAATGCTCCAACCTCTCTCAACAATGACCAATCAATGCTTGGGAGGCTGAAGTGCATTTGGTGGCTTGCTTTTTAGCCACTAAAGGTCCCTTTAAGGACCCCTGGCGCAGCCGTTGAAAAGTAATGCTCTGATTACATAGAACATAGAACAGTACATCACAGTACAGGCCCTTCGGCCCTCGATGTTGTGCCGAGCTTTGTCCGAAACCAAGATCAAGCTATTCCACTCCCTATCATTCTGGTGTGCTCCATGTGCCTATCCGATAATCGCTTGAAAGTTCCTAAAGTGTCCGACTCCACTGTCACAGCAGGCAGTCCATTCCACACCCCAACCACTCTCTGAGTAAAGAACCTACCTCGTGCATCCCTCCTATATCTCCCACCATGAACCTTATAGTTATGCCCCCTAGTAACAGCTATTAGGCACATATTCAGGTCATTCTCAGCCCAAAAGAAGCCTGAAACAGGCCTTTGATTTCCAAAGCCAATGACAGCTTCAAGTGGGTGCCCCGAATGCCAACAGAACAGCTCCAACAAAAGGTGGCGCATTTCTGGTACAGAATGAGTCACCCACCATCTCAGACCCTCGAGCATTTGTTTTATACCTGCAAACTGTGCACAGCGCAATCCAACCTCCATAGAGTCATAGAGGTTTACAGCATGGAAACAGGCCCTTTGGCCCAACTTGTCCATGCCGCCCTTTTTTTTGAAAACCCCTAAGCTAATCCCAATTGCCCGCACTTGGCCCATATCCCTCTATACCCATTGTACTCATGTAACTATCTAAATGCTTTTTAAAAGATAAAATTGTACCCGCCTCTACTACTACCTCTGGGAGCTTGTTCCAGACACTCGACACCCTTTGTGTGAAAAAATTGCCCCTCTGGACACTTTTGTATCTCTCCCCTCTCACCTTAAACCTATGCCCTCTAGTTTTAGCCTCCCCTACCTTTGGGAAAAGATATTGACTATCTACCTTGTCTATGCCCCTTATTATTTTATAGAATGCCACAGAATCCCTATAGTGCAGAAGGAGGCCATTCGGCCCATCGAGTCTGCACCAATCGCAATCCCACCCAAGCCCTATTCCTGTAACCCTACATATTTACCCTGCTAATTCCCCTGACACTAGGGTTGATTTAGCATAGCCAATCAACCTAACCCACACATCTTTGGGCGGCACGGTAGCACAGTGGTTGGCACTGCTGCTTCACAGCTCCAGGGACCTGGGTTCGATTCCCGGCTTGCGTCACTGTCTGTGTGGAGTTTGCATGTTCTCCCCGTGTCTGCATGGGTTTCCTCCGGGTGCTCCGGTTTCCTCCCACAGTCCAAAGATGTGCGGGTTAGGTTGGTTGACCATGCTAAAATTGCTCTTAGTGTCCTGAGATGCGTAGGTTAGAGGGATTGGTGGGTAAATATGTAGGGATATGGGGGTAGGATATGGGTGGGATTGTGGTTGGTGCAGACTCGATGGGCCGAATGGCCGCTTTCTGTGCTGCAGGGTTTCTATGAAACCAAGGCTCCCGGAGGAAACCCACGCAGACACGAGGAGAATGTGCAAACTCCACACAGACAGTGACCCGAGGCTGGAATTGAACCCAGGTCCCTGGCACTGTAAGGCAGCAGTGCTAACCACTGTGCCACCCACCTAGTCCATAGTGTCAAAAGCATGAACGGATAAACTGAATGTACAGAATTAGAAACCAGCTACTGCTGTTTAAAACCGACATGGTCACAGCTGTGTCCAGATATCTGGCAAAACCACCAATTGCTTAGGCTGATTGCTGGCTTGTTAATTACATTCAAATTTAGTATCTCTTCTTTCAACGTTTTAATCAGACTCATTGAATATCCAGTTATTGGCTACCTGTGCTAACTTTGCTATGTGGGCCACACATTTTACTGAAAATGTTGTGAAGTTTGCCCCTATTAGAGCTATATTAGAGGTTATTCCAAAGATGTGCAGGTTAGGTTGATTGGCCAGGTTAAAAATTGCCCCTTAGAGTCCTAGGATGCGTAGGTTAGAGGGATTAGCGGGTAAAATATGTGGGGGTAGGGCCTGGGTGGGATTGTGGTCGGTGCAGACTCGATGGGCCGAATGGCCTCCTTCTGCACTGTAGGGTTTCTATGATTTCTATGATTATTCCCTCCTGCCCAAATCCCTAGCCCACAACGTCAGTAAAAAGATGATCAAGTCTTTATCACATTTTTGGCTGTGGGAGTTTGACGTGTGCAAATTGTTTCCTACATTACAACAGTGTCAAAAGGATTCCATTGCCTCTGACATGTTGTGTGATGTCCAGCGGTGATCAAACATCCCGAGGCAAACTTTCCCTTTTCGCCCACCATGGGAATTGGAGTGGACGAGGGGTGGACCATGGAAAGGTCCGTTGACCTCAGGCGAGATTTTCCGGTTGCGGGCAGGCGTGGATGGAAAATCCCACCCAATGTATAAATGCAAGTATTTCCTCTTCAAGTGGTGCTGTGTCAGAGTTTCCAATATAAAGGCTGTTATACCAGTACATGGTGTGGAGAAGGGCAGTTTCTGAACATATGAGATTGTGCGTAAAAAAAACCTGAAAGCAGAAACCGGACAGAAAGGTCCCAAAGGTAAATGAAACTCAGGAGAAATGGTTCATCAAAATATTGGCTGAACATTTCTGATCGCTCCCCCAATGGGATCTTCCAGTCCCGCCAACAGCAACTCCCTCCCCCGCTGCCCAGTGGCAGAAGGTGCAAACAATGGGAAAGCCTGTTGGCATCGGCGGGACTGGAAGATCCCACCACTGGCCAATGACGGGTCATCTCCGCTGCTGCAAAACACAGCGGGGGGAGCGGAAAATCCCTCCCACTATATACACCAATCTAAATCCAGGGGATCACTGAATATGGTTTGTTTTTAGTACAGGCTTGTAGAGGAATGTATTCCTGCACAGTGTAGAGCCATTAATAAATTCTCTTACTTTGAAACTCACTGAACAAAATCTCCCATGTGAGTCACTTAGAGGTCAGACATGGTGATAAGAAGTTTCGCTGAATCTTAGCATTGGTTCAACAAGTACAAAGAAGAAACAATTAGATCTTGTTCAAATTCTGATCCACAACTAACCAAGTAAATGTTCAATAAACATCTTTCCAATAAACCGTGGTTTCATATCCAATCAGCTGTTCAAAGATTAAACCGGAACATGTAATTGTAGACACAGTTCATTTGGAAGGTTCTCTTCTTCACATTAGCAAGAACAACCTGGCATTTATATAGCGCCTTCCATGTCTGCTGGATGAGCCATTGCCATGAAATGTCATCATCATGCTAAAGTAGGGAAACAGGGACAGGACAAGCACCCTGAAACGGCAGTGAGATAATTGAACAATGAACACCGTTCCACTGGTGTTGGTTAAGGGATCAATGCCGTCCCAGACATGGAGAAGACCTCTCCTGCCCTTCTGGAAAATACTGCTGCGGGTTTGTAAATGCAGTGGAAGCAGTTCAGAGAAGGTTTAGTGGACTAATACCCGGAATGGGTGGATTGTCATTATGAGGGAGGGTTGGACAGGCCAGGCTTGTATCTACTGGAGTTTAGAAGAGTAAAAAGTGACTTGATTGAAGCATTTAAAATCCTGAGGAGGTATTGACAGGGTGGATGTGGAGAGGATGGTTCCTCTTGTGGGAGAATCTAGAACGAGGGAGTCACTATTTTAAAAAAAAGGGTTGCCCATTTAAGGCAGAGACAAGGAGAAGATTTTTCCCCCAGAGGATTGAGAGTCTTTGAAACTCTCTTCTTCAAAAGGCAATGGAAGCAGTGTGTTTGAATAGTTTTAAGGCAGAGCTAGATAGGTTATTGATAAGCAAAGGGGTGAAAGATTATCGGGGTAGGCGGGAATGTGGGGTCAGCCATGATCTTATTGAATGGCAGAGCAGGATCGAGGGGCCAAGTGGCCTACTTCTGCTCCGAGTTCATCTGTTTGTTTGTACCCTTTACATCCACTTGAGGATATGAGACTCTGGATTAGCAAGTTATCTGAAAGGTGGGTTTCTGTTTAAAGTTGCACGCTGGTGTTGCTCCAGCCAAAACTAAACTAAATTTCATGCAATGCCCACAAACTCCCATCTTCAAGAATAAGACCATAAGACCATAAGACATAGGAGCGGAAGTAAGGCCATTCGGCCCATCGAGTCCACTCCACCATTCAATCATGGTTGATTTCAACTCCATTTACCCGCTCTCTCCCCATAGCCCTTAATTCCTCGAGAATGTCTTAAGATATACGGTTATTGTCGTAAAATTGAGTTTATGAACACAGAAATGGTTCATTCAGTCCACTGTGCCTCTACCAATACTAATTCTTCAGTTAGATCTCTCTACAGTACTCTATTTCCCACATCCTATAATATATTAATTTTTAAACACATATCCATCTTCTTCTCAAATTATGTTACAGACTCTGGCTCAATAATGACAAGCAGTAAAGAATCATAGAATCCTACATACAGAAGGAGGCTATTCGGTCCATGAAGTCTGCACCAACCACAATCCCGCCCAGGCCCCATCCCCATAACCCCATGCATTTACCCTAGCTAGTCCCCCTGACACTAAGTGGCAATTTACCGTGGCCAATCCACCTAACCCGCACATCTTTGGACTGTGGGAGGAAATCGGAGCACCCAGAGGAAACCCACGCAGACACAGGGAGAATGTGCAAACTCCACACAGACAGTGACCCAAGTCCAGGAATTGAACCTGGGTCCCTGGCGCTGTGAGGCAGCAGTGCTAATCACTGTGCCACCGTGCCACAAAAGCAATTCTATGTTCTAATAACAGTGTGTGTGAAAACTAACTTGCCTCTTTACTCTGGTGATGATCCTTACACAGAAAATTTGTTTGGTAGTATTGGAGTATTGCAGGGAAAAAAAGAGACATACTGTCAAAGCTTTTCATCTTGTACTCATCAGGCCAGATTTGTCCTGATGAATGCGAGGCGAAAAGTTTCAACAAGTCTCTTTTTCAGTTATACTGATAGTTAACCAGTGATAATACTTCATTGTTTACCCTCTCTAAACATTTCAGAATTTTCCATAGGACCTTCTCCAATCCAAAGCAAAATCTAACATGCATTGACTTTTCATTTCATGTTTTTATCTGCACTACAGCTCTCAGAGGTGTGGACCCCTGGACCTCTCTGTGTCTCCACTCAATAGAAAAATGATCGGAAGTAGCAATGAAAGACATAGGCCGGTATTTTACAACTTCACTCAGGCGAGGCTCGTAAAATCCACCCGAGGCCAACGGAGAATTTGGTTCTGCGAGCCGCGCCTGCCCCGATTCCAGGGCGGGCGTGGCGGTAAAAGCCCGGCCATAAAATTGATTTAATAGTCTATATTGATGATCCTGAAGAGAATTCAATGCTGCACTGGATAGAAAGAGTTCACAGATGAGAGTATTGATCTGCAGTGGTCTGGATTTGCTGATATGACCTTTATGTAGTCAAGTGCTTATTAATATCTGGTATGTGAGGGGAAAGGCTGAACAGGTTGGAGTTTAGAAGATTGAGAGCTGATCTTATTGAAACATATACAATCCTGACAGGACTTGATAGGGAAGATGTTTCCACTTGTGGGGGAGTCTAGAACTAGGGGACACAGTTTAAGAAGGGGTGCCCTTTCAAAATGTAAATGAGGAATTTTTTATCTTAGAGGGTTATTAGTGGAATTCTTGTTCCCAAAAGCAATGGAGGCTGGGTCACTGAATGTATTTAAGGTGGAGTTAGACAACTTCTGACAGACAAGGGAGTCAAGGATTATAGTGGATAGCTGGGAAGTGGAATTGAGACCACAAACAGATCAGCCATGATCTTATTGAATGGCAGAGCAGGCTCGAGGGGCCAGATGGCCTACTCCTAGTTCTTATGTTCTAGATCAGCCATGATCTTATTGAATGGCAGAGCAGGCTGGAATGGTCTTCTCCTGTTCCTAAATCCTGTGGTCCTTATAACCCCTTATTTTCAAGTTGTGCCCCCTAGTTCTAGATTCCCTCATAAGGGGAAAATCCTTTCAGCATCAAACTTGTCTAACCCCCTCACAATCTTATATGTTTCAACAAGGTCACCTCTCAGTCTTCCAAACTCCACTGAGGACAAGCACAACCTACTCAACCTATCCTCCCAAGACAACCTACTGCAACCTTCAGTGAAGCTGCTTCCAACGCAAGTTTATCCCTCCCTAAGTAGAGACCAAAACTGCACACAGGTGTGGTCTCACTGATGGCCTATACAGTTGTAGCAAGACTTTCCTACTTTTATATTCCATCCCCCTTACAATAAAGCCAAACATTTCATTTACCCAATTACTTGCTGTACCTGCATGCTAACATTTTGTGATTAATGTACAAGGACCCCCAGATCCCTCTGTATCTTAGCATTTTAGAGTCTCCCTCTACAAGGCCTGTATCCTCAGCACTTTGCTGTATGGCAGCGAAGCCTGGACAAAGGCTCAATAACTTCTGTTTCTGGTGTCAACGCGGCATCCTTAGCATCACATGGAAAGAAAAGTCACCAATGAAGCAGTCCTTTCAAGAGCAAACACACTGTTAGCACTAATCAGCAAAGAACCCTCTGCTGGCCAGCGCACATTCATGGGTTGGAAGATGGCTGCATCCCCAGGGATATGCCACATGGTCAGGTAGTCCATGCCAAGACAGACATGAAAGCCCTCAACATCAGTCCCGACATGTGGAAGGCTCCAGCTGCAAATGGCAGCATCAGCTGGAGTTCACCAGCACGACAACATGTGGTTTCAGAGGCTCCACAGCAGACGTCAGCCCTGAAAACAAGGTGCCAGCGGAGATTATTCTACACCACTGGCAAGGGACAGCTTCCTGTGGGGCATTTGTGGCAGACTTTATCTTTCCAGAATCAGTTTGTTCAGCCCTGAGAGGAAACACAGCAGTTGATCTGATCTGTCCTCACCAGAGTTCCCATCATCTCCGGCAGGTGGAAGGATGCCAACCCACAACTTCAGGACGTCCTACATTACCTCACAATCACGGTGGCACAGTGGTTAGCACTGCTGCCTCACAGCGCCAGGGACCCGGGTTCGATTCCCGGCCTCGGGTCACTGTCTGTGTGGAGTTTGCACGTTCTCCCCGGCATGGATTTTACGACTTCGTTCGAGCGAGGCTCATAAAATCCCGCCCGAGGCCAACAGAGAATTCCGTTCTGCTGGTAAAATTCTGGTCCCCGTGTCTGCGTGGATTTCCTCCGGGTGCTCTGGTTTCCTCCGACAACCTGAAAGACGTGCTGATTGGGTGCATTGGGTCGTGCTAAATTCTCCCTCAGTGTACCCGAACTGGTGCCGGAGTGTGGCGACTAGGGGATTTTCACAGTAACTTCATTGCAGTGTTAATGTAAGCCTACTTGTGACACTAATAAATAAATAAATTTTAAAAACAACCAGGGAAGTATGTTTGGGTAAATACAGTTGCTACTGTAATGTAAGAGGCATTATTGCAAGTATTGTGGTTTTTCTTCTCTTTTACTTCATTTCACATTTTCAACCTATTTAATTCCAGAAAAAAGGATCTACTGCTGAAGCTTTTCATCATGCACTCATCAGGACAATCACCAGAATGCCAAATTTCAAAGGAGCAACAATTTATACTGCATGAGAAAAGGGAGCTGATTGGTTGGGATATTGGTCAAGGCATTGCCATGGAGAATACATCTGGGAACTATTGTCCCCCACGATTTTGTTTAATTCAAAAAAAGCACAATGCCTGGCCATGTTCTTTTTGACTGCAGAGGACAGGTCTGAATATAAATATATGCACCGTCCAGCAAGCATGGGGCAGCACAGTAGTTAGCACTGTTGCCTCACAGTGCCAGGGACCCAGGTTCGCTTCCAGCCTTGGGCCACTGTTTGTGCGGAGTCTGCACTTTCTCCCAGTGTCTGCGTAGGTTTCCTCCCACGGTCCAAAGATGGGCAGCATAGGTGGATTGGCTATGCTAAATTGTCCCTTAGTGTAGGTTAGGAGAGTTTACTGGGTAAATATGTGGGGTTACGGGTTAGGGTCTGGGTAAGATGTGCTGTCGGAGAGTCAGTGCAGACTTGATGGGCTGAATGGCCTCCTTCTGCACTGTAAGGGTTCTATGATTATGGGCCCAACAATCTTACATTACTCTTGCTGGAAGTTACACGTATTCAGGCAAATATCCATTACTTCCCTGGTACATTCCCCATGGTAATACCTTGCCCAATCAGGGTTGACTTGCCAACCAATCAGCACCCTTTTCTCACTCAGTACGGATTGTTGCTCCCTTTGAAATTTGGCATTCTTGTGTCTGTTCTGATGAGTGCAACACAAAAACCTTTGCCAGCACATTTCTTTTATCTGCAATAATTACATTGAATTAATGTCTGAAAATAAATCTGTGCCGGTAACACTCACATCTTGATGCTGCACTGCTCGTGTCGCTGAGCTGGGCTTCGACCGCTTTGCGTTTTGACTATCGCCATCTTGATGTTCCGCTCTCCCGAGTACTTTCTTTTCAGCGTGTTGTAAAGCGTGTGGCAAGGCGCCTCGCACTGACGGGCGGTGGTCTTCCGAGGTGCAATGTGGGAAATTCTCTTTGTTTGTCTTATCCCTGCCACACAAACAGAAGAACATTCCGGTGAGCAAAATAAAAGATCCCACAAGAAAGACAAGATTATTTTTCAGAAATGAGATGGCTGTAAAACTGATCGATGCTGCACACAGTTTGCAGCCAGAGCTATACGGCCTTGGTGGAGATTCGAGGCACATTGAACATTGCAGCACAGGAACAGGCCCTTCGGCCCTCCAAGCCTGCACCAACCCTGCTGCCCAACTGAACTAAAACCCCCGACTCTACTGGGGACCATATCCCTCTATTCCCATCCTATTCATATATTTGTCAAGACGCCCCTTAAAAGTAATTGAAATATCTTTTGAAATATATATATTATCTTTTCTTTAAAAAAAAACCTTGGCTTGATCGCTCTGGTCGAGCCCACATCTATACTATCAGAATCCCACCCCTACGAGCTACATTCACACCTCCTTCCTCTTGTACTGGTGGATTTTTAAAATGGTGAATTGACGTTCCTTCCCCATGTGCATCCTGGAAACCTGGATGCAAAGCCAGAACAAGGTGCACTTGGCTCCCAGACTAGTTGCCAACAACCCCGGTAGATAGCCGCTGATAATTATGGGAACAGTCTACCAGAGCAGCCTGAGATTACACAGTATGTATTTCATTCATTTATATTTTACACATGAACTTTATATCCTCCAACCAACATCTAAAAGGTTATCTGGTAATTGTCACATTGCTGTTCGTGGGAGCTTGCTGTGCACAGGCTAGCTGCCATGTTTCCCATCTTAAGGCATTCGCTGAATCACAGAACTGTTACGGTGCAGAAGGAGGCCCATTCGGGCCATCATGTTTGCACCAGCTCTCCGAATGAGCATTATGGCTTAGTGCCATTCCCCTGCCCTTTCCCTGTACATTATTTGAATAGAAACAATCATCTAATGCCCTCTTGGATGCCTCAATTGAACCTGCCTCCACCACACTTCCAGGCAGTGCATTCCAGATCCCAACCACTCGCTGTGTGAAAAGGTTTTTCTTACATTGCATTTGCTTCTTTTGCAAACCACTTTAAATCTGTACCCTCTTGTTTTTGAACTTTTTATGAGCGGGAACAGTTTCTCCCTATCTACTCGATCCCAACCTCTCGTGATTTTGAACATCTCTATTGAATCTCTTCTTCCCTCCAAAGGGGAACAGTCCCAACCTCTCCAATCTATCCTCATCACTGATGTTTCTCATCCCTGGAACCATTCTTGTAAATCTCATCTGCACTCTCTCCAATGCATTCACATCCCTCCAGTGGTGTGAAACCCAGAACGCAATAACATGGGTGTGAAAGGCACTATATAAACGCAAGTCCTCTCCTTTCTCGAAAATAACCAGTTTGTTGGTTTACAACTGGCTTTGAACAAAGCCAGTTCTTCACTCACCTGAAGAAGGGGCTTAGAGCTTCGAAAGCTTGTGTGGCTTTTGCTACCAAATAAACCTGTTGGACTTTAACCTGGTGTTGTTAAACTTCTTACTGTGTTGAACAAAGAACACAGAACAGTACAGCACAGGAAGAGGCCCTTCGGCCCTCCAAGCCTGCACCTATCATGATGCCTGCCTAAACTAAAACCGTACGCACTTAGAGTCCGTATCCTTCCATTCCCATCCTATTCATGTATTTATCTAGTTGCCCAATGTGTCGGTTTTCGTGGGGGCAGGGGTAAAGCACACAGCAGCACATTTGGGATGGCAGTATCCAGCACATACAGCAAAGGGTTGGGTCACCTGGTTGTATGATTGGTTTTGGGTAGCAAGGATCCACCTACAGGAGAGGCTGGGGGCAGAGAACCCGAGGGAACATCCCGCGTAGGTTTGAAATCTCAAAAGTACACTCAATCTTACATTTCTTTGAGGCTGTGGTCATCGTCCTGTTAGCTCAGCAGTTGTCACCCCTTCCCTTGTCGACAGAAATGGAACTGGGAGACTTGGTCCTGGATCTTGGCGGAGACTGTTTGTTGATGATGTTCAGCAGAGGTGCCGAAAGTTCTTTGGACACACAAACAAACTGGCCTTCAAACCTTCACCGATAACAAAGCAAAAGAATTTCATTATCATTTCTCCAAAGTACTATTTGTGATTTGAGAGTTTCCCTTCAGAAACAGACTGCCTTTGAAGCCGAGGAGGAATTCTTACTTGGGAACAGAGAGAGTGACCCTCCTTAGCTTATACTGGCCCAATACCAAACAACAAATACACCCAGTGACCTCTACACAAATTCATCAGACTCAACTACTCATCCCAGTCCCAGATTATTTTCATGCAGCAAAAGCTGATTGGCTAGGCCAAGTTGATGACAAGCTATTGATGGAGCGATGTCATACTGGACGGGCCCATTCACTGTGGGGGGAAGCTGCTGTTGTCAGTTTTATTTGTGTTAATAAAGCTTCAAAGAAGAACCAACATTATGGAGTTAAATTAGAAAACTTGTTAAGCTGCGACTGATTCAAAAGGTGCATCCCAGTTGTTCCTTCCTTGTTGGGATAGACAGAAGATGAATGTGTTTTCCTTCCCCAACAATTCTGCTCACATTGAACCAAACCCCCAAGAAGTGAAAAAAGGCTGGGGCCTTGCTCAGTATCAGCAGAATTTGCTGTAAATAGCTAGAACAACCCCAGCATCCTGCTCTTCCAATATAACCCAATAAACAGCGAGAGATTTAATCATTGGCTTCTCCTGTCTGGTGTTTTACTACTTTCAGATTGGCAACCATTATTGCAGGATCTAAACTTTCTGCTACACCAATATAAGAACTGCAATACTACGGGTGCTGTAAGGGTGGCGTGGTGGCACAGTGGTTAGCATTGCTGCCTCACAGCACCAGGGACCCAGGTTTGATTCCAGCATCAGCCACTGTCTGTGTGGAGTTTGCACATTCTCCCTGTGTCTGCATGGGTTTCCTCCCACAGTCCAAAGATGTGCAGATTAGGTGGATTGGCCAGGCTCAATTGCCCCTTAGTATCAAGGGGATTAGCTGGGTAAATACATGGGTTTATAGGGCCTGGGTGGAATTGTTGTCAGTGCTGGCTTGATGGTTGAATGCCTCTTTCTGCACTGCAGGGATTCCATGGCAAGGTTCTACTTTTAGTGTAATGTGGGCAAACGAAGTGACCGGGGTACATTGATATTGGAGCTCTGTGGAATATCAAATAGCTAGACTATTTTCCACGCAGATATGTTTTGGGGAACTTAGTCTAAATCCAAGTCACGAAGAAATATATTTAATCGCATTCCTCCAAAGTTGCTATAAGCAATAAGCTTGATTTGCTTTTCATTAACTAAAGTCAAGGGAGAGAAAAGGCCTTCAGCTCTGTCGGGGTTAGACTGTTCTAATCCTGCTTAAGAATGGTGAGAGAACAAGCAGCTTAAATCCTGGAGGCTGCAGAGCGTTAGCGAGGGAGCAGGTCTGACAGTGGGCCGGCCAAAGCTATCACATGTCCTTAATCTGAAAGGATCAGCTCTTTAAACTGAAGCAATGCGAACAATTCAAAAGGGTACACTGGCTGGGAGTGAGCCACAAGGCTGCTGCAAGTTTTCTTAGTGAAAGCAAAACTGAACTACTGCAGCACATCTGACAATCTAGTCTTCCCTCCCAGTGGTTTCAGGAACCTGACATTTTCCATCCATTAAAATGAATGATTGCAACATTGCGGGTTATATATCTACAATTTTCAGCAACTTAGCCAACCCATAATCACAGCAACTTAGCCAGTTGGTATTGGGGGAGGCGATAGCCCAGTGGTATTACCACAAGACTATCAATCCAGAAACTCAGCTAATGTTCTGTGGATCTGGGTTCAAATCCGGACACTGCAGGTGGTGGAATTTGAATTTAATTTTTAAAATCTGGAATTAAGAATCTACTGATGACCATGAAACCATCGTCGAAAAAACCCATCTGGTTCACTAATGTCCTTTACGGAAGGAAATCTGCCGTCGTTACCTTGTCTGGCCTATATGTGACTCCAGAATCACAGCAATATGGTTGACCTTTGAACAAGGGCAACTAGGGATGGGCAATAAATGCTGGCCAGCCAGCGACGCCCATGTCCTATGAATTAATTTTTTAAAAATCACTGGGAATGGGCTTGTTATAGAATAAGACCAATAGATAATTAGCTAATTCAAAAAGGTGCAGGTGCTGCTTTGTGATGATGGTCCAAATAAAATAAACCATAACTCGCAACCTAGTTATAATGGATCACTGAAATTAAAATGAAGTATAAAAAGATTGAAGATCATTTCTGTACACAAATAATTACAATGGCCAGTATTTCCCACGCAACCCACTGCGTGTTTCGGGATGGCCTGCCATTGGCCAGCGCCAAGATCTTCTGGTCCTGCTGTTGTCAACAGGGTTTTCCGTTGAATGCACCCCTCATCGCTGGGAAACCCACGGCGGGGCTGCGCTGTCAGCGGGACCAGAAGATCCCACCGCAGTCAGCAGCTGGAAAATTCCAGCCAATCTGTTGCAAAGTTCAGCCCTCTAATTTACAGAATAGAAATGAAAAGTCTGACGCACTCCACATTTCATATTAAAGTCTATCAATCAGATGTTGTCACATTGAGTGCATTAAATTCTCAATCATTTATATACAATTTATGAGCACTATAAGGTGGGGGGTTGGGCTATCTCATAATCCAATTGTTCCATTCGTGGGATTTCTTTTTGTCCTTAATTCTATCGCACGTTTGATTTTGTGAGGTTGCGGCTAGAGATAGTGGCGATTGGGAGGTGGGGTTCACGCGCATTAGCTACACCCTTCTGTACATATACCCATTTCAGCAAAGCCCCTTAGCAGAGATTTCCCATTTGGGTTTCCTCCTTCACTGCTCCATTCTGGCCAAACAAGCTTCTGATAGCAGAAGCAGTGTTTGACTTGATGGCACTAGGCCTGTGTATGATGGGGCTCAGTCGCATGAGGTGAGACTCATTGAGAAATAAGCTGTTTCTGTTGTTAGGGTACAGATTAAAAACCCCAAGTTTTATCATGACTTCAGACAATTTGCTAATTTGGCATTAGTGTGAGGATATGGATGTTCCACTCCAGGTGCAATTCTACTGATACACTGGGAAGCTTTTATCAAAACAAAACAAACTTTATTTAACAACACAGTTTAACTATAACAAATGAATTGGTTTAACATTTAACAATTGAACAATACTTAAACATGACCAGTTACAATTCTTAACTTCTAACCTATCCTTATGAGTTCCAATTCAAGAATATTCCTCTTACAGACTTACAGCCCTCTTCAAAATCAGTTAAGCTAAACACAAGTTTACTTACTTGTACTTAGGTTGCCAACCCTGTAGCTCTCAGACACCTTCTAGAGAGAGAGAGAGAGAGAGACATGTCTTGCTTCTTTCAGAACAAAGCAGTAACTGCTTGTTTTAAAATGAAAGAGAATTCGTGTTTATTTTTCCCTGCACACTTAGCTCCTCCCATTAAGCACATGCCTTGGTCCCTGTCAATCAACCTAATCAAAACTTTACTCTGAAACCCCAGGGGGAACCTAAGTCAACACAAGCGCTTCAGTTCACCTTAAAACAAACACCTCAGGTACTTAACCTGTTCTCCCAGCTATCAATGCAAAAGATTCTGGAGACAAATTGGCACCCTGCAAAACAGAGCTGAATTTTAAACATACCCTTTACAAGAAACATGATATAAATGTATTTCTTAAAGGCGCAGTATCATCACACTGTTGCACAAAGAGTACAACTCACTTGAAAAGTGAACATTTGTCAGGTACACAAGGGAAGTAAAGCTCTGTTTCAGTGTGTAGTTGATCCCCATTGTGAACAAATAAACTCCTAACAGTTCAACAAAGAATTGAAGGGAATGTTCTTTTAAGATCATTCTATCTTACAGGGCGGCACAGTGGCACAGTGGTTAGCACTGCTGCTTCACAGCTCCAGGGACCTGGGTTCAATTCACGGCTTGGGTCACTGTCTGTGTGGAGTTTGCACATTCTCCTCGTGTCTGCATGGGTTTCCTCCGGGTGCTGCGGTTTCCTCCCACAGTCCAAAGATGTGCGGGTTAGGTTGATTGGCCATGCTAAAATTGCCCCTTAGTGTCCTGAGATGCATAGGTTAGAGGGATTAGTGGGTAAAATATGTAGGGATATGGGGGTGGGGCCTGGGTGGGATTATGGTTGGTGCAGCCTCGATGGGCCGAATGGCCTCTTTCTGTACTGTAGGGTTTCTGTGATTTCTAAGTGTCATTTTTCTTTATCTGCCACATTTTTGCACTTGATTGCATTTTCTTGCATTGCATTTTGAACAGTGGGTAAGGTAATATTCAATTACAAAGCTAGCATTTGATCTAACACTTCAGTATTAAACCACATCAGGTACACAATACTCTAGAATGAGTACCGTATTTACATCCTTCTGCTCTTCAACTAAACAATTCATCCTCCAATCTGACTAACCCATTCTGGCTGCTGGATAGATTGATACTTAACTGCCCCTAGACTACTCCAACTACTGCAGTGACATTAAGGCCCCAAAATTACACCTTAGAATACTAATTTACAAGTACCTCATCTGTTTCTCTCAAATTCCTCTCCGCAATTTTCATATACTCCCTATCACCATTTCATATCCCCATTGAGACATTCAGATTCTGACATCCCATACAATAAACTGAGGGCCTTAATCTGATTCATATTGAAACCTTAATCAGAGAAGAGAAAATAAAACACGAAACAAGGAAATGTAACCAAGTTGCCCAATATAGAATCAGGCATTTAGTCATGCATAGAGTTAGTATGTTGTTAACAGTAAATAATGTGATCCTATAATTACTAATCCTTCCTGTATCATGAGACATCTGAATGCAATGGCACTTATCGTCATCACTGCTTTCCCTGCGAAGGTGACAGGAGACATTCTTCCAGCCCTTTGATACAATGAGCTTATTCCACTACATCAGAGGTCAGTTAGGAATCAACCATGCTGGTGTGTGACTCGACCAGTGCTGGGGAACCAGTGGCCCGGGGGCCACACGCAGCCCTTCTGGGTTCTGAGTGCAGCCCACGAGACATTTTATTGACCGTTGCCCACGCACAGGATTGCCACACATCACTAATTCCATCCACGCAGTTATTTCCCGGTGTGACTGAAGTGAAACCCTCGTAAAGCAAGGGCAAGTGAAGTGAGGTGCGTGCCGATTGCTCACAACATTGACTGTGAGAGCCGTGCTCTCCCTCTGTGTCCAAAACGTAAATATTTCTTTTGTTTTTACCATTTGAAGTTGATGATGGTTTTATTAATATATAAATGATGAAGCATTTTCTATAATTCATTTTGAAATATTTATGTGTTTTAAATGTATTGAATCTTATTCAAGGGTCATGGTTAGTGAACTGCTGATTTCCATCTTGTGGCCCACTGAGATGAAGAAGGGCCACTCATGTGACCCACTCACTAGCCCAGGTTGCCCATTCCTGGACTAGAGTTATATACTGACCAAATTATAAGGACAGCAGGTTGCCTTTCCTGAAGAAAGACTGAACTAGTTGGGTTTTTACAACAATCCAACAGCTTTCATGGTCATTTTTACTGGGACCAGCTTTTGAAAACTGAATCCAAACTCTCCAACTTGCCAGGGGGAGATTTGAATTCACATTCTGGATGATTAGTTTGGGTTTCTAAATGAACAGGTCAGTGACGTCACAGTTACCATGTTTGGTAAGGTGTGTAGGTGTATTGTCAATCTGCAGTGGAAAACATTGTTCACTGATAACCTTCCAAGAACTCTGCATTCCTCCAATGCCGGTCCCTGATGTACGACTGATTTCTTTCACACCACCGCTGGCAGCTGTCTTATGCTCTGGGATCTTCTTCCTAAATCTTTCCCTCCCCCTTTAAGACACTCCTTAAAACCTACCTTTTTGGGCTCAGTTTTTGATCACCTGACCTAATGTCTCTTGATGTTGTTCAAGGTCAAACTTTACAGAAAGATGTTTTGCTGTGTTATATAAATGCAAATTGTCCCTGTTATGTCAGAAAAGGGGCAGCCAGTTTGTACACTAAGGGTGGCACAGTGGTTAGCATTGCTGCCTCACAGCACCAGGGACTCCGGTTCAATTCGGTCTTGGGTGACTGTCCGTATGGAGTTTGCATGTTGGCCCCATGAGTGCGTGGGTTTCCTCCGGGTGCTCCGGTTTCCTCCCACAGTCCAAAGATATGCAGGTTAGGTGGATTGGCCACGCTGAATTGCCCCTTAGTGTCAGGAGGATTAGCAGGGTAAATATGTGGGGTTACGGGGCTAGGGGCTGGGTGGGATTGTTGTCGGTGGAAACTCGATGGGCTGAAAGGCCTCTTCCTGCACAGTAGGAATCCTATTCTATTCTATGATACACAGCAAGTTTCCACAAACAACAATGTCACAATGACCAAATTATCTACTTTAGGCATGGGACACCCTGGGACATCTCTTGCTCTTCTTCAAATCATGCAATGGGATCTTTAACACCCATCTGAAGGGGCAGACATGGCCTCACATATCATTGGGAAGGTGCTCCCTCAGACAGTGCAGCACACCTTCAATATGTCATTGGGATATCAGCCTCAGGGCCCTGGAATGGCACCCAATAGCACAACCTCCTGTTTTAGAGACAAGGGCACTGAACCCAGATGACATCCTACTTTATGCCTTACTCTATATGATCAGACTAAAGGAATCCAAATTCTGGAACTTGGATCCCACCCTGTTGCAAACATTGCATTTTTCTGAACTGTAACATCTGGATTGAGAAACCCAAACATGCCAGTCTGTGCCACCCAGAATTCCAACTGAAGTAAACCTGCCCATTTAGAAACATTCTAAAAGGCTCAACTCCTGAATTCACTTAATTCATGACAACTTGAGGCAGAATGTTACTCTCCCTCCCCTCCCGCCAGATTCTGTAGTTGGAGGGGTGGAGGGATGATTTGGGGAGGGGGGGGAGGTGTGTGAAATTGAATGGAGGAGATTCGCTTCAGGATCCTGCCACCCAGAATGGGTAGTGACTTTACAGTGGGGTGGGCAGGACCTTGGAGGGGAAGCCTACATTTGCCCCAATTAAGGTCCTTAAGTGGCCACCTATTTTCACCCAGTCTCAATTTATAGACTGGTCAGCAGATGACAGATTGGGTGGGGGCAGGGTGAGGGAGGACCCATAATCAGGCAGAGTTGAATCTCTGATGGGAAGGCAGGGGGTACATGTCCATCAGAAGCCCCCTTAAGGCCCTGTTGGACCACCCTCCCTCAACCCGGTCCTATCGCTGAGACCCTGATCACTCCCTTGTGACAGCCTCAGACATTTCGTACCTTCCCCACCCTTGGGACCCCTGCCACTCCCCTGTCCTCCGGTTCCCAGCACTTCGTTGCAGGCAGCACCCTGCTGTGCCTCTTCCGGCCTCCGCAGCGCTGTTCCTGGAGGGACTGGAGAGCTGCTGGCCGACCTGATTGGCCGGCAGCTCCATGAGGTGAGACCTCCTCTCATGTGAGGATGGAAGTCCTGCCTTATGCCAATCAGCGCTCGTTAGAGCCTCAGGATTGCTGGAGTCCGCGGGGATGTGTTCCCTGGCAGCGGAGAAGAGAGAAAATTACAGGTCATAAAACAATGCAACTAAAACCACAGCTGGCCTCTCCCATTCTCCTCACATCACTAAACACTTCAATAAAGATCAAGTCAACAAATCAAGGTCACCGCAGATCAATATTCTCATCTAGAAACCCTTTTTCCATTCATGCAACATTTAATTCTCTTCAGGGTCACTAGAGACGACTAGTTCAATTTTCTGTCAATAATTGCTACTTCCCACAATCATATATGTATTAAATGGAAGAACAGAAAGATCCGGGGGTGCACATTCATCCATTCTCAAAAGCAGTAGTGCCTAAAAAGCCAAATGTAATTCTGGGTTCTGTACACGCAGGATTAGGATATAAAAGCAAGAAGGGGGTGTTCAATTTGAAACGACGTTAACTCTCGTCAGTACAATTACACCTCAGACACTGCAGCGTTCAAGAAGGCAGCTCACCACCACCTTCTGAAGGGCAACTAAGGATAGGCAGCAAATGCTGGCCTAGCCAGCGACACCCACATCCCATAAAGGAATAAAAACCAATTAGAGCCATAAGTTGGGTGCGATACAAAGTCATCAGATTGATACCAGGGATTCAAAGCTTTTGTGAAGAATTTTTTCTTGATAAAGGCAAAGGGAAGTCCTGCAGAGAATGTCAAAACTGGGGTGGCAGGGTTCGATTCCCCACTTGGGTGACTGCCTGTGTGGAGTCTGCACGTTCTCCCCGTGTCTGTGTGAGTTTCCTCCGGGCGCTCCGGTTTCCTCCCACAGTCTGAAAGACGTGCTGGTTGGGTGCATTGGCCGTGCTAAATTCTCCCTCAGTGTTACCCGAACAGGTGCCGGAGTGTGGCAGCTAGGGGATTTTCGTGGTAACTTCATTGCAGTGTTAATGTAAGCCTACTTGCGGCACTAATAAATTAACTTTAACTTAGAGAGGGTAAACAGTGAGGGATTATCAGGTTCACAAGTTAGTACAAGGAGCAGGGAGTCCAGATGATCACAAACCGAGTCCACTACATGCCAATTATTTATCGATAAAGCCACTCCTATTCAGTGCAATGCAATGCTGTGTTTAATTCCCTTCAGGATCAATATTACAGTGCACTCATTCACCTCTCTGTCAATGAAGTGTCTACTCCTGTGATCATTTTGTATTAACTGGAGGCAGAGAGAGATCCAGAGGTGTGGGCATGCACATGTTTAACAGAAGTATTGTAGGCAGCGGAGTACAAATGAGATCTTATATTATATAGATGGGGCCTTAAAATAAAAGCAAGAAAGTGATGTTAAATTTGGAAAGACATTATAGCTAGACCTTAGCTCTACACATCCCTTTGTGAGAATCATAGAATCCTACAGTGCAGAAGGAGGCCATTCGGCCCATCAAGTCTACACCGACCACAATCCCTCCCGGCCCTATCCCCATAACTCCATGCATTTGCCTTAGCTAGTCCCCCTGACACTAAGAGGCAATTTAGCATGACCAATCCATCAAACCTGCACATCTTATCTGGACAAATGTGAGGTAATGCATTTTGGAAGGTCTAGTACAGATAGGAAATGTACAGTAAATGGCAGAACCCTTAGGAGTATTGATAGGCAGAGGGATCTGGGTGTACAGGTACACAGGTCACTGAAAGTGGCAACGCAGGTGGAGAAGGTAGTCAAGGAGACATACGGCATGCTTGCCTTCATCGGCCGGGGCATTGAGTTTAAAAATTGGCAAGTCATGTTGCAGCTTTATAGAACCTTAGTTAGGCCGCACTTGGAATGTAGTGTTCAATTCTGGTCGCCACACTCCCAGAAGGGTGTGGAGGCTTTGGAGAGGGTACAGAAAAGATTTACCAGGATGTTGCCTGGTATGAAAGGCATTAGCTATGAGGAGAGGTTGGAGAAACTTAGTTTGTTCTCACTGGAATGACGGAGGTTGAGGGGAGACCTGATAGAAGTCTACAAGATTATGAGGAGCATGGACAGAGTGGATAGTCAGAAGCTTTTCCCAGGGTGGAGTCGTCAATTACTAGGGGGCACAGGTTTAAGGTGCGAGGGGCAAGGTTTAAAGGAGATGTACGAGGCAAATCTTTTACACAGAGGGTGGTGGGTGCCTGGAACTCGTTGCCGGGGGAGGTAGTGAAAGCAGATACAATAGTGAGTTTTAAGGGGCACTTGGACAAATACATGAATAGGATGGGAATGGAGGGATATGGTCCCCAGAAGGGTAGGGGGTTTTAGTTAAGTCGGGCAGCATGGTCGGTGCAGGCTTGGAGGGCCGAAGGGCCTGTTCCTTGTGCTGCAATTTTCTTTGTTCTTTGTTTATCTTTGGACTGTGAGAGGAAACTGGAGCACCCGGAGGAAACCCACGCAGACACAGGGAGAATGTGCAAACTCCACACAGACAGTGACCCAAGCCGGGAATCGAACCCGGGTCCCTGGCGCTGTGAGGCAGCAGGACTAACCACTGTGCCATCATGCCGTGCCAAGAAGGCTCTCAGAGCAGTGGATCAGGTACAATGTACCATCATTAGAGTGTTATCAGAGGCAAGAGTTTATAACGATGAAGAAAGTCTCACAGTTTGAGGCTTGTTCACTGGAACAGGGAAGGTGTTTGGAAATGATGGCAGATTTCAAGGGGGCAAACACTGAAGGATTATCATTCTATATTCAAGGGGTGGCTAAATATAGCACATAGGGCAAATGGGATCAAAGGTTATTGGGAGAAAGCAGGATTAGGCTATTGAGTTGAACGTTCAGCCATGATCGTGATGAATGGCGGAGCAGGCTTGAAGGACCGAATGGTCTCTTCCTGTTTCTATGTTTCTATATTAATTAACAAATCAATTTAAGACTATAGTTTCTGGATTGTAATTAGATTGAAGGAGAGGGAAGCTTTAGCAGAGAGGGTTTTTACAACATGGAATTACACAGCCACAAATCGATAGAGGTTTCAGGTTATTTAAACAGGGATTGGATGAGCATCTGGAAATATATCCAATAGGATATATGCAATAGATTACAGGGAAAAGACAGGGGAATGGAATTAGCGTCGATAGCTCCAATTGAAGATCCACTGGTGCGGAAAGGTGAGGATCTAAGCAAAGGTTTAAAGATTCTGGCTGACAATTTGGAGAAAGTGAGTCATTTCCTGTAAAATAAACAAAATACTGCGGACGCTGGAGTCTGAAACAAGAACAGAGGATGCTGGAAAAAAACCATCAGGTCTGGCAGCGCCTGGAAGGAGAGAAAGCAGAGTGAACGTTTCGAGTCCTTGTCAGGACTGAAAGGAGGGAGAATGTGTTAGATATTGAAGTGTAGCTGTGAGAGATTGCAGGCAAGTGTAGCAACTTCAAGAACAAAAGACCTGGTGTGGGAGTGGGGGAGGGTTTATATTGAGACAATACGTGTGTGGGATATTTTTATAGTAAGGAATTAATATGGGGGAAAAGGTTGGCGGTCTAAAGTTGTTGAACTTAGTTTGAAGTCCTGAGTGCTGTAATGAACCTAACCGGAAGGTGAGATGCTGGTCCTCTAGGTTACGTTGTAGATTCAAGTACCGGGGGTCAGCAGAAGATGGAAATGTGGAAACGGAAGTGAAGCAACTCTTTGCAGTAACCAGGAGAAGTGCAGTGGGGATGAATGTGGTAGAAAAGAATTTCTGGCTGAGAGGAAGCATCTACAGGACAACTGTGGGACCGACATTGTTAAATGGTGCAGAAACCTGCCAACATCAAGAGGAGAGGAAGAGTGACGGGACACTGATGAGATACAGATGCTGGGATGGGCATGCGGAGTAACAAAGGACAAAATCAGGAACCAGCACTTCAGGGGACCAGTGAAGACGTTGGGAGCATCAGAGACAGCAGCCAAGAAGAGACTGAAATGGTGGGATCACCTGTGGTGCAGAGAGAAAGAAAATGAGGAGAGATAGGTGATGGAGATGGAGCTGCCAGGAGTTTAAAGTTTATTTCTTGGTGTCACAGGTAGGCTTACATTAATGAAGTTACTATGAAAATCCCCTGGTCGCCACACTCCGGTGCCTGTTCGGATACTGTGGTAAACCACTGTTAGCTTATTACCTGTATATGTGACATGCCTGGACACATCCCTGCCGGCCCTACCCGAGACTCCTCCCCCCCTGGTCCAGGTATAAAGGTGACTGCTCCCCACCCCCCTGCCTCAGTCTGGACCAGTTCATCGGCATGGGTGCGCTCCAAGTCTTTTGCTAATAAAAGCCTATTTGTTCTTGCATACAAACTAGTCTTTGCTCAATTGATGGTGCATCAGGTACACTGAGGGAGAATTTAGCATGGCCAATGCATCTAACCAGCACGTCTTTCAGACTGTGGGAGGAAACCAGAGCACCCGGAGGAAACACACGCAGACACGGGGAGACTCCACACAGACAGTGACCCAAGCCGGGAATTGAACCCAGGTCCCTGACGCTGTGAGGCAGCAGTGCTAACCACCATACCAGTGTGCCACCATGAGGAGAAGAGAAAGGCCAGATGGAAATTGGAGTGTGAGGGATTTAAACACAGCGGGATTGGAGGGTGACTGGAGATGGAGAACATGATCAGCGAGCATTGTGGCGGCCCCAAGCAAAATGGGAGAAGCTGAAAGAAGAAAATCCAATTTGAGATGTCCAGGTGAGTGGGGGGTGTCCTGGTTCCTCTCTATTCAACCTCCACGGCTAGTCACAACAAAGGTTGAAGTTTCAGACTGTATTTAACCATTTCAGCTGTAAGCAATACAGAGCCAATCAAACAAACCTTTTATGAGTCAAAGATCGAGCAAATTTATTAGCCCCTAAACACAAGAAGAATAAAAATGTGATGTTGAGTATTCGGCTCTTGTCCAATTATACACACACACAAATACACACACGCACACACACACACATTGCGTGACTCAACACATACACACAAAAAGACATGCATTCACCACTCCGCACATGCACCCATACACTTGCATCACTCAGCACACAAATACAGCACAACTCAACGCACACACACAAAAGTACTACAGCACTCCACACACACACACACACACACATGCACACAATACCACTCAGCACGTATGCGCCACTCCACACACATACATGCACAACTTCATATACACACACATGCACATTCCACATAAATATACACATGGCGATATGGGAAGTTAGGGTGAAAATAAAGAAGGTAAAAGGATATACAGTTAAGTATCGTTTGATTGTCCTCAAAGTGTAGATTTTAAATGCTGTGGCCAATATGAATTCGCTGGTTTCTTGGATACGGATAGATGTAGAAGCTGTTGCAAATATTATGAGATCTCGATTCACTGAAAGGTTGCTGGTAAAATCAACAGTCAAATCGGGTGACACACATTTCAAAAGCGAGAGAGGGAGAGAGCAGCCTTCAACTTGTTTCCTTTGCTGAAGACTTTTTGACACTGCCTGTGTCATTTGCAATCTCTCTCTGGTGGCTGGGCAGCCTTGCCTTGAAATACTTCACCCACTGTGTGTTTCACTAAGTTTAGGGAGCGTCTGTCTGTGGCAGCCATTGTTTCAATATCGAGTATTTGCATTTTTAATGTCTCCTCCTGAGACAGTTACGGGTTTCAGTGGGTATCTGGATTATAGGAAATGTCTTTCTCTTCCTACCCTGCTTCAGGGTGATTACTTTGTCTCTCACCAGAAACAACCAGTTGAAGCAGCTTGCTCTGTCTCAATTTAAATTTCAAACCTTCTGGTCAGTTTAAATTTGAAAAATCATATTTTCAAAAATAAAAGGCCATAGCCTCGTGACAAATTGAAGGACTGACACAGATACAATGGGCTGAATGCCCTACTTATGTGCCATTAAGTAGCCCATTGTAAGTACCACATTGCCAGATATTTTATGACTTGCTCATTGGGCTCAACTTACAGTATCTTGCTTTATCTGATGTGATTGGCTTGCCAATTATTTGGATTATTTTGGAAATGCTTCCAAATTAAGTATTAAATGTATCTACAATTACAACTCGCACTTTGACCACTCCAAATCTGAGACAATGCTTCATTATATGTTTAAATTTTATCTGGTTAATAAAAGATTATTAATGCTTAGGTATCTGAATTTAAGAGAAATCTAATCATTATTTTTCAATGATAAAATGCTTTTTAAAGCTCTTATCACTATTGATAGCCTCCATAAGATCCATGCCGGAGATTCCAGCAAATCACACTCTATGAGCAAAGGTCACAATGAGAGTTTCATTACCAGCTCTACATAGCAGCTCAGAAATGACTTTATGTAAGGAAGCCACTCAGAGGCATGCAGATGAACACATATACTAATCTCCAGGATTTAAGCTGAGGGCTATCCTAATCGCACAAGTATTTACATTAATCAATTCTGCTCACTTTTGTGAGCTTTATGCCTTGTTGTACATGTTTTGTTTCACACACACACTTACACTCACAGACACACACTCACATACAAACATACACACATACACACACACAAACACACACAGAAACACACACAGAAACACACACACACACTCACACACACACACACTCACAGAAACACACACAGAAACACACAAACACACATACACTCAAACACAAACACTCAAACACACACACTCAAACACACACTCAAACACACAGAAACACACACACACCTAGAAATACACACACACACACACTCAGAGAAACACACACACACACACAGAAACACACATACACAGAAACACACACACACACACTCACAGAAACACCCTCACAAAAACACACACACACACACACTCACAGAAACACACTCACAAAAACACACACACACACAATCACACACACTCACACACTCACAGAAACACACGCACACTCACACACACACCCGCCCACACACACTCACAGAAACACACACACTCACACACATACAGAAACACACACTCACACATACAGAAACACACACTCACACACTCACTCATACTCTCTTACACACATTCACACACACCCTCACTCACACACACACCCGCACACACACTCTCACACACACACACTCACAGAAACACACACACCTAGAAATACACACACACTCAGAGAAACACACACACACACACAGAAACAGAAACACACACACACTCTCACACACACACAGAAACAGAAACACACACACACACAGAAAAACACAAACACACACACACACACACTCACAGAAACACACTCACAAAAACAGACACACACACACAATCACACACACTCACACACACACTCACAGAAACACACGCACACTCACACACACACACCCGCCCACACACACACTCACAGAAACACACACACTCACACACATACAGAAACACACACTCACACATACGCACACTCACACACTCACTCATACTCTCTTACACACATTCACACACACCCTCACTCACACACACACCCACACACACTCTCACACACCCTCTCTCACACACACACTCACAGAAACACACACACACTCATAAACGCACACACACACACCCGCCCACACACACACTCACACACATACAGAAACACACACTGAAACACACACTCACACACTCACATACACACACACTCACACATACGCACACACACACGCTCTCACACACACGCACTCACACACACGCACTCACACACGCACTCACACACACGCACTCACACACACGCACTCACACACACGCACACACACACACGCACACACACTCATACTCTCTCACACATATTCACACACACACACACAGACAATCATCAACACACGCACACTGAGACACTCACACTCATTCACATACACACGCAATCATTCACAAACACACACAGACACACTCACACTTATTCACACACCCACAGACACACTCACACTTATTCACACACCCACTGACACACTCATACTCATTCATTCTCACTCACTCATTCACACATGCACTGACACTCATTCACACACTCTCACGCTCACACACCTTCACTCATTCACACACACATTCACATTCACACTCACACACTCACACTCATTCACACAGTCACGCTCATCCACCTTCACTCACACATTCACACTCACACACTCATACACATTCATTCACACACACATAGATACATTCACTCACATACACACACACTGGCGCACACATTCATTTACACACGCGCACTGACACACACACATTTGTTCACGCACACACAGACATACACGCACTCGCAAACGATCATTTAAAATATCTCAAAAGCAGGTGCAATGTAAGGGATTACTTACTCGACTGGCGTTGTGTTATTGGAGGCAGTATCCAAAACGCAAGAGCCAGAAAAGCTGCAGTGGGTCAGTGAGATCAATAATCTGAGGAGCGCTCACATCCATTATGGTCTATTAGCTCAGTGTAATTGCAGAGTGTTAGTCATGCACTCTCAAACGCTGCCGGAGTGGACATTCTTCAGGACGGTCCACACTGCTACAGTCTTGAGAAAGTCTGAAGCTCTCCGTATAGGAGCTATAATACAGAAGGATGTTCGACTAGGGGGATGTGGGGAATAAAGTAGACAGCGATGCAAGCTTCAGTGAGAGAAAAACCATTCGCGCTGAGTCACATTCTGCAAGTTTAGAGCAGGCTGAAATGTTGCTAATCCGTACGGGACTAGAAATAGCTATCAGCTCTGTCTGAAATGCTGCATCATGTCCAGAACCTGTTACACTGCTTCATGTTACCACTGCGCTGCTTCAAGGAGTCAAGGAGTTTATTATAAAGTTCAATCTTGATACAGAGGAAAAATGCGAAAGTCCATTTACACAGCTGCTTACAAATCAAAAACAATATTAGATGCAATGAAATTCCCCTTCCCTCCCTCCCCCGCACATTCACTGATGACTACACCATGTCAACAGCAAAACCAAACAAAAGCTTCCAGCACAGTGAAATATTTTACAAGCTACTTCGCAATATTAATCAGCAGAACTTTACTGAAAATAAGCATGAATTTTGAAAAGACCTGTCAGTGTTGAGTGATTACATACCTTGAATGAGCCTTTCTTTTCACTTTATTTTTAATCCTCCACACACTCCTCTCAACGTAGTGCTTAGCCAAGCAACTGTACTTACCACACTGCAATAACCTTTCAGAAGATCAAACCTCTCCTGCTGGCTTCAGACACCCTTCTGAAACAACAAAATCCGGGTTGGCTTGTTTCCTGTTTTCTCTCTGTGCCAGTTTCTAATTTTCCATGAGGGCATTGGAATAATCTTTCATGTGACCAGCTGGTCACATGCATGGGCACTAGGAGATACTAAACTCCCTACCAACACCCAAAAGCATTTTCAACACATACTAGCATCCCTACCAAACAGGACAGAGCCCGCTTCATGTGAGCCACGCCAACTCCATGCATCCAGTGATTCGAACACAGCCTTGAGCTTTAACAGGGTGAATATTTGACGGATAAACCCTCTGGGCGCCACTCTGCATTTCTAATGGGTACTTACCATATCTCTAAGTGTCTCTTTAATCGCAAGGTTGTTGTGCAGAGCAGATATGCTTCATGGCAATGCCAACCAGCTGTGTAAAACTGGAGTCTGAGTGCAGTGCGCTGTGTAAAAACAGCCTAAGGACTTTGTGCTCCAATTTATATCCCTACCGCTTCATGTCACTTGCAAGCACAGATATCATTTTGGATGCTCATTAAAATATTGATCAGACAGCAAATAAAACAATTCTGCTTAAAAGGTCCAAAATTCCATTGGTTAATCGCCCGATTTAATTATCAGAAATGAGGGGATATCTTCTGTTTACCCACTGAGCTCAACAACAGGTCAATATAAAGCAGGTAGATCATTTCTGCCAGTTAAAGCTGAATCTGTACATGAATTTCTCTGCCACTTCATCTTCATGTTCCTACATGATAGAACTTTCCCAGCACTGGCCCAAATAGCGAGAAACACAGTGGAGAGCCAGAGGACACAGGCGTCAAGTGATTGGCAAAAAGAATCCCAAAGGCCACATGGGGTTATGGGCGACACGGTGGCACAATGGTTAGCACTGCTGCCTCACAGGGCCAGGAACCCGGGTTCATTTCCAGCCTCAGATCACATCCGTGTGGCTTTTGCACCTTCCCCCTGTGTCTGCGTGGGTTTCCTCCGGGTGCTCCAGTTTCCTCCAAAGATGTGCGGGTTAGGTTGATTGGCCATGCTAAATTAATCCTAGTGTCAGGGGGATTGGTGGGGTAAATATGTGGAGTTACGGGGATAGCCCTGGGTGGTTTAGTTGTCCGGGCAGGCTTGATGGGCTGAATGGCCTCCTTCTGCACTGTAGGAATCTATGGTTCTATGATAGACCTTGGGTGAGATTTGCCAATCCCGATCCGGGGATCAGAAATTTACGCCGAAAGTCAACAGGCCTTTGAATGGTCTGTTAAATTATCCGTACCGCCCACAATGATTCCCACGGCAGGCAGGATCGGAAAATGGGCCCCTTTTTAATCTGTTGGCATTGAAGACTTTTCCTATTGTTCCAAACAACGCAACAAACCCTCAAGGATTGGAGCAATACAACATTATCATTTTCCCACAAATACAGACAGAAAGAGACAAGCGAGCACCAACATAGCTGGTTTGGATTATTCATTACAAAACTCCATCTCCAAATATACAAACAATGAAAGGATGTTTCAGAGATTGGGAAAAAAGATGTGCGGTTAGGTGGATTGGCCATGTTAAAGTGCCCCTTAGTGTGAGGGGGATTAGCAGGGTAAATATGTCGGGTTACGGGGATTGGGTCTGGGTGGAATTGTTGTTGGTGCAGGCTCGATGGGCTGAATGGCCTCTTTCTGCACTGTAGGGGTTCTATGATTCTATGATTCTAAAACAGGAAAACAGAATAAAGCCATGAGTAAAACAACATTTAAAAGGCATTTGGACAGGTACATGGATAGGAAAGGATTAGAGGGATATGGGTCAAATGCAGGCAAATGGGACTAGTTCAGTTTAGGAAAGCTGGTCGGCATGGACGAGTTGGGCCGAAGGGCCTGCTTCCATGCTGCATATCTATGTCTCTCTGCCTCTATGACATTGCACACCTCACTTACAGGATACTAGAGACAGAGCCACCTAACTTACATTGCAGGATTTTCAATGTAGCTACTGCCATTGTGCATTGAGCCAAGGAGAATATAGAGTGCTGACGCAGCACCCCCTTTTTACACAGTGCACTGCCTGAGACAATTCTGTCGCGACTTGCAAAGGAGAGGCACCTAAACCGAAGACGTTTGCGAGGGAAAGGGTGAGGGAGTGTGATTAGCTGAATTGCTCTTATAGAGAGATGGCTGAATGGTCTCCAGCTGCACTGTAACCACTCTTTGCTTCTATTTTATGTGAACCTGGGTCACTGGCATTGTATCTTTCAGCACTTCATGCCCTGGTCAACACTGAAATATCATAGCTTTCTCGACAAAATCGGATTGAGTGATGGATATACTTCCAGTCTTAAAACGAGCAGATGATTGAAAGGAAAGGCTCCTGTTTTTATCACTGTATTACACAGGCAATTCACCGTAGCCTTGCCAACAGTGTCCGTGCTTTCATTATTTTTTTGGATGTAGCACGTTACAAGTGTTAGATCGTATTCTGGAGCGGCTGCTTGCAATGAAAATACAGAACTCCCAAAAAATCCACTAATACATTTACCGTTTTGTGGTGCAGCTTAATGATGCATTTCCAACGTGCAAATTTTGTTTAATCTGTGTAATTCACGGGGATAGGAGAAATTCTCTTTTAGATAGCACTCTATCTAATTACAGAGTTGTCCCACTCTGGGGCTTGAGTGTACAAATCAAGGCTAACTCTAAATACCACGCTGGGAGAGCACTGCACTGTCAGAGGGTGCTGTATTTTGGGTGGGATGTTAAGCCAAGGCCCTATTGGCCTGCTTGGTTAGAGGTTAAAGAACCTCCAGCACTATTTTGAAGGAGAGCAGGTCAGTTATTCATAGTGCCTTGGCTGATATTTATCCTGTCAACAACATTCATTTGCACAGATGCACCATAGAAAGCATCCTTTCCCAATGTATCGCGGCTTGGTATGGTTCCTGCTCTGCACTTTTGAGCCACTCACCATCCTGACTTGGAAATACAGTGGAGCCCCGATTTTATGCGCCCCGATTTAGCGCGAAATCGGATATTACGCGATCGCGCAATGGATCCTTTTTTTTTACTATTTCCGGTTTAGTGAATTAGCGCGACCCCGATTTAGCACAACCCCGATAACATTCACGATCACATTTTATGGACCCCAACCATCGCGTTAAAACGGGACTCCACTGTATATCATCATTCCTTCGCAGTCGCTGGGTCAAAATCCTGGAATTCCCTCACTAACGCACAGTATGTGGACTGCAGCGATTCAAGAAGGCAGCTCACCACCACCTTCTCAAAGGCAACTAGGGATGGGCAATAAATTCTGATGTGGAGATGCCGGCGTTGGACTGGGGTAAGCACAGTAAGAAGTCTCACAACACCAGGTTAAAGTCCAACAGGTTTATTTGGTAGCAAATACCATAAGCTTTCGGAGCAATGCTCCTTCGTCAGATGGAGTGGTCTCTGTTCTCAAACAGGGCACAGACACAGAAATCAAATTACAGAATACTGATTAGAATGCAAATCTCTACAGCCAGCCAGGTCTTAAATGTACAGACAATGTGGGTGGAGGGAGCATTCAACACAGGTTAAAGAGATGTGTATTGTCTCCAGCTGTACTGTCTGGAGACAATACACATCTCTTTAACCTGTGTTGAATGCTCCCTCCACCCACATTGTCTGTACATTTAAGACCTGGCTGGCTGTAGAGATTTGCATTCTAATCAGTATTCTGTAATTTGATTTCTGTGTCTGTGCCCTGTTTGAGAACAGAGACCACTCCATCTGACGAAGGAACATTGCTCCGAAAGCTTATGGTATTTGCTACCAAATAAACCTGTTGGACTTTAACCTGGTGTTGTGAGACTTCTTACTGTGCAATAAATTCTGATGTGGAGATGCCGGCGTTGGACTGGGGTAAACACAGTAAGAAGTTTAACAACACCAGGTTAAAGTCCAACAGGTTTATTTGGTAGCAAAAGCCACACAAGCTTTCGAGCCTCGAAAGCTTGTGTGGCTTTTGCTACCAAATAAACCTGTTGGACTTTAACCTGGTGTTGTTAAACTTCTTAATAAATTCTGGCCAGCCAGCGACGCCCGTGTCCCACAAATGAATAAAAAAAGATTAACTGGAGTTTGGAAATAAAAGTAAATTGAGAATTAAGCAAATAAGATGTCCTTGGAGATTTTCAATAGCAACTGGAGTTTAATTTAAATAAGTTTGAAGTGATGCATTTTGGTAGATTGAACCAAGGCAGGATTTACTCAGTTAATGGTAGGGTGTTGGGGAGAGTTATAGGACAAAGAGATCTAGGGGTACAGGTTCATAGCTCCTTGAAAGTGGAGTCACTGGTGGATAGAGTGGTGAAGGCGGCATTTGGCATGCTTGGTTTTATTGGTCAGAACATTGAATACAGGAGTTGGGACATCTTGTTGAAGTTGTGCAAGACATTGGTAAGGCCACACTTGGAATACTGTGTACAGTTCTGGTCACCCTATTATAGAAAGGATATTATTAAACTAGAAAGAGTGAAGAAAAGATTTACTAGGATGCTACTGGGACTTGATGGCTTGAGTTATAAGCAGAGGCCGGATAGACTCGGAATTTTTTTCCCTGGAGCGTTGGAGATTTAGGGGTGATCTTACAGAGGTCTATAAAATAATGAGGGGCATGGATCAGTTAGATAGTCAACATCTTTTCCCAAAGGTAGGGAATCTAAAACTAGAGGTGAGAGGGGAGAGATACAAAAGGGTCCAGAGGAGCATTTTTTCCACACAGAGGGCAGTGAGTGTCTGGAACAAGCTGCCAGAGGCAGTAGTAGAGGCGGGTACAATTTTGTCTTTTAAAAAGCGTTTAGACAGTTACATGAGTAAGATGGGTAAAGAGGGATATGGGCCAAATGCGGGCAATTGGGACTAGCTTAGTGGTTAAAAAAAAGGGGGGGCATGGACAAGTTGGGCCGAAGGGCCTGTTTACATGCTGTAAACCTCTATGACTCTATGATTCTATGACTACACTGTGGTAGTTTGAGAGAGCTATTTGAGTTAATGAAGAACAGGGATTTTATAACAGTTTTACCCAATAGTGAATTAAGTCAATGCAGGATGATCTATTAATATATAATACTGCACCAAGTTATTCTTGTAACGAGAGGAGTTATAGTTTAGAACTTCGAGAAAAAGATTTCCTAAACATTTGGAACAAGAGTGGACCATTCAACTCCAGAGTGTGTTCTACCATCCAATTAGATGATGGTTGATCTCTACCTCAACTCCATCATTTGCATAGTTAATTAATATTTAATTAGTATGTTCTTGTCTCTCTTGATGCATCATTGTTAGTTGAGTTTGGTTACAGACAGAGATGAAGATGAAGGGATGTACTATAGTGATACAATATACTTATACGGTGGCATAGTGGTTAGCACTGTGGCCTCACAATGCCAATGACCCAGGTTCGATTCCGGCCTTGGGTGACGTGAGTTTACACATCCTCCCCATGTCTGCGTGGGTTTCCTTTGGCTGTTCCCGTTTCCTCCCACAGTCCAAAAATGTGCAGATTAGGTGGATCAGCTATGCTAAATTACCCCTTAGTGTTCAAAAATGCACAGGTTAGGTGGATTGGCGATACTAAATTGCCTCTTAGTGTCCCAAGATGTGTAGGTTAGGTGGATTGGCCATGGTAAATATGCAGGGTTACAGTGATAGGGCGGAGGGAAGAGCCTGAGTGGGGTGCCCTTTCGGAGAGTCAGTGCAGACTCGATGGGCCAAATGGCCTCCTTCTGCACTATAGGGATTCTATGGATTTAATGATAGATAGAAATCATAGAATCATAGAAACCCTACAGTACAGAAAGAGACCATTCGGCCCATCGAGTCTGCACCGACCACAATCCCACCCAGGCCCTATCCCCATATCCCTACATATTTACCCACTAATCCCTCTAACCTACGTACATGGCATGTTTCTCAGACTTGAGAAGAAAAAGATGGCTTTGGAGCCATGGTTCTCAGAGCTCTCCACCACCAGGATTCCCCTGACGCATGTCTGGACCTATTGTGACTGAACTGATATGGACTGATAGCTATGGCTTGTCAACAACTCCATATGTACTCTCAATCCTTCCCTTGTTGAATTTTCAATTGTGTTAACTTTTTGCTAAGACGTTATCCCCAATAGCACATCGATTATGCCACATTAGATACAGACACAAGGTGACCAGAGAGAAAATATTGCTAAGACCAACATACATATAAGAAGTGCTATGTGATTGCAAGAACAACAGAGTCACAAAATGGTCCAGTGTAGGCAAGGATGTTTTTACAATCAAGCTGCATTGTTAAAAAAAAACAAGCCATCAGGTTCTTGTTATCATTTCTTTCTACACTGCTGGTGCTTTGGGAGGAGGAAGCAATAAGGGAAAATATGGAATAATAAGGGTTTCATTTCGCAGAAACCTCTATTTACTCAACACTATATGATGCTTGCAATATGAAGGGAGGGTTTCACATGGTCAGCATTATGTGATCAATGTACTCGTCTGAGTCACCCATGATTCAAAGATTTAGTGTGCAGTCAAACTCACAAAGCTGAAAATGCCATGCTTTTCATTTTTAACACTTTCAGCGCCAGGCCTGATTGAAGGCTACACCCTTTCAGAGGTTGACATTCGACATTATTAATGGGGAAGTGACCATGTTTTAAAGTTTGAATCAACCTCCCCAAACTGGCTCTAACAAAGAGTTGCCACTGTGAGCTCCATTATATCCAGAGTCGTCACACGTATCATTGTGAACTGAATTGTTTTTTTCACCTCCTTCTTTCATTAAGCACACTGGGGGAGAAAGGGCTGCCTGTGAAATGAGTAACTGTTACTTACTTCTCATTGAGGAGCGTTTGAGGACTCTGGGTCTTGTACTCGATGGAGTTTAGAAGGATGAGGGGAAGATTTCATTCAAACTTATAGAATACTGAAAGGCCTGAATAGAGTGGACGTGGGGAAGATGTTTCCATCAGTAGGAGAGACTAGGATCTGAGGGCACAGCCTCAGAATAAAGGGACAATCCTTTAGAACCGAGATGAGAAGGAATTTCTTCAGCCAGAGGGTGATGAATCTGTGGAATTCATTGCCACAGAAGGCTGTGGAGGCCAGATCATTGAGTGTATTTAAGGCAGAGATGGATAGGTTCCTGACTGGTAAGGGGAGCAAAGGTTACAGGGAAAAGGTGGGGAGTATGAGGTTGAGAAACATATCAGTCTGCACATTCTCCCCATGTCTGCGTGGGTTTCCTCCGGGTGCTCTGGTTTCCTCCCACAGTCTGAAAGACATGCTGGTTTGGTGCATTGACCCGAACAGGCGCTGGAGTGTGGCAACTAGGGGAATTTCACAGTAGCTTCAATGCAGTGTTAATGTAAGACTTACTTGTGACTAATAAATGAATAAACTTTAACTTTACTTTGAATGGCAGAGCAGACTCAATAGGCAGAATGGCCTAATTCTGCTCCTGTATCATGCAATCTTATTTCAATCAATCCACTCTTTTCTGAACTCCCTGTTGATAGGCACTAAGATGGAGGAGGGAGTGGGGGGCGGCGGGGGGGGGGGGGGCGGGTGGTGGGGGGGGGGGTTACAGGTAAGAGGGAGGAATGTACACTGGTTCCCTCAACCCACCCCTGTTGACTAAATTGATTTGTCAGTGAAACCGATGATACGATCAGCCAACCAAAGCAGAGAATCTTCAGATCCCGGTTAATTGGTGTTCCAGTCAGACAAGTGGCTTTCGGACCCCAAGGAGCAGCACCAAGAGGCCTACAATGTGAGGCTTAACATCTTTCCATGGTGAAGAGTTTAATCATCAGCCTGTCACAAGGTTGACATGATTTGCCTTGAAGGAATCACTTGGCATGACACATGGCATGTTTCTCAGACTTGAGAAGGAAAAGATGACTTTGGAGCCATGGTTCCCAGAGCTCTCCACCACCAGATTCCCCTTGACGGATGTCTGGACCTATTGTGACTGATCTGATATGGACTGATAGCTATGGTTTGTCAACAACTCCATTATCATTGAATCGTTCAACAATCAGGATGATAGAATGCAAACCTGATGGACTTTGGTCACTTTTGTCCAGCAATTCTCATATGAACCCACATTGCGACAGATGAATCTGGTTACCTTGGTATTGATGGATTTGATTTGGGATGTCAGCCACCTAATGCAAACCATGGCCCAGCTACCTATGTCCATAGCAACCTCTTAGATACTAAGGTCAGCACTGCTGCTTCATAGCACCAGGGTCCCAGGTTCAGTTCTGGCCTCGGGTCACTGTCTGTGTGGAGTTTGCACATTCTCCCCGTGTCTGCGTGGGTTTCCTCCGGGTGCTCCGGTTTCCTCCCACACTCCAAAGATGTGCGGGTTAGGTTGATCGTCCATGCTAAATTGACCCTAGTGTTGGGGGATTAGCAGAGTAAATGCGTGGGGTTGCGGGAATAGGGGCTGGTTGGGAAATTATGGTCAGTACAGACTCGGTGGGCCGAATTGCCCCCTTCTGTACTGTAGGGATTCTATACAATTCTATATATAGAGTCATAGAGGTTTACAACATGGAAACAGGCCCTGAGGCCCAACTTGTCCATGCCACCCTTTTTTTAAAAACCCCTAAGCTAATCCCAATTGCCCGCATTTGGCCCATATCCCTCTATAACCATCATACCCATGCAACTGTCTAAATGCTTTTAAAATACAAAATTGTACCAGCCTCTACTACTACCTCTGGCAGCTTGTTCCAGACACTCACCATTCTCTGTTGAACAAATTGCCCCTCTGGATCCTTTTGTATCTCTCCACTCTCACCTTAAACCTATGCCCTCTAGTTTTAGATTCCCCTACCTTTGGGAAAAGATATTGACTATCTAACTGATCTATGCCCCTCATTATGTTATAGACCTCTATAAGATCACCCCTCAGCCTTCTACGCTCCAGAGAAATAAGTCCCAGTCTATCCAGCCTCTCCTTATAACTCAAACCATCAAATCCCAGTAGCATTCTGTACTCTTTCTAGTTTAATAATATGCTTTCTATAATAGGGTGACCAGAACTGTACACAGTATTCCAAGTGTGGCCTTACCAATGTCTTGTACAACTTCAACAAGACGTCCCCTGTACATGTTAAAATACAGCCCATGTCATATCCATGAATGATTCTGAGTTTGTCCGGATTGATGGTTTCAAGATTGCACACCCTCATAACCTGGAGAAACAACATGCTCCCTGCACATTCTCCATGATATGTGTACAGGCCAGTGTTATCCCAATCCAACAAAGACCCTGGATGGTTGCAAGTTGAAAATCTAATAATGCTCAATCTGCTCTGATCCACGACTCGAAGCAACATGAAACCTTCCACTCAAAGAAATTAAGTCAAGATTCCTTCCCTCGCATCTGCTGTCACATCAATCAACAGGCACCCACAACGAGCATTGTTCCTGACCACTGTCTGTACAGTCAACACAGGCCAACCAGTGACTCAACAAATATACAAGAAAACCCAGGTGGAAGCTTGGAAAAGCTAAACAGAATGTGTTTAGCGAGACTGTTGCTTAGATCATTGTTGGTAACCCTGATCTAACATCCCGATTAAGAAAGCTTAATCATGTTCCATGGAATCTTCTAGAAAGCTTCAAATCCACCATCTTTTGGGCCCTTGACAACACCATGACTTAACAAGGGTGCACAACCCTATTCAAGTTGTTTGAGAAGTCTGGTGACACAGATGTTGCAAGTCTTGGACGAGATAGTCTTGCCCTTGCCTGGGTTCTGCTGAATGTTCACTGGCACAGACCTGACCATCTAAGCCACGCACCGATGAAAAAGGGCAAGAGTCCCACCTCTCAATTGAGTATTTGAACAGGAAGTACATGACGAATGGGGCCACCATTGTAGAAATTCTCTGTACCAGCAGTCTGCAACCAACATTCACGTCATCAGATCCCCGCTGCGCTGCTTAGTATGAAATCTGGCACAGCCTACAACAACGACATATAACCCAGACCCTTGGAGCCCCTTAACCCACCAGCTTGGCACTACTCATCACTTTACATGACTCATGTAAAGGCTGAAGGCTGGATTCCAGAAGTATGACACTGAGGAGAAACCATTGGCCTACCTAAACCAGACAAGGATACTCAGTTAGTGAGTAACTACTGACCAAACTCCCTCCTGAGGGTTTGCTAGAGGTCGGAGTGACCAGTTCTCCAATAACCCAACATCAGGCATTTTCCTGTCAGCTTGGATCTTGTATCTCTTTTGTGGGGACCACGAATTGGATTCAAGTTGAATTTAAATTGCTTTCCGAAGCCAACCAGGAGATGGATGAAGGGTTTGCCCCGTCCAGTCTGCGCACTGGCTTTGTGACTCTGAGAAAGGAATAACTTTTTTTTATCTCCACCGGCCGTTTCGGTGCTAAGCCCAGACGCAGTTAGACAAGTGTACACCCGAACCACTTCCAGTGAAAATAACCTTCATAAAAACCTCACAACTACTGTTGTCTGCTTCAGTCTAAAAACTGGGACTGACACAACATAGGCTAACTCCTCGAAAGTCCAGCCATATCGGGACAGTTGTTTGATTGATTTATTGATATGAGGTTGAATGTTTCAGTCTATATATATATATATATAATATGGTTGACCTCTGCAGCTTGACCTCTGCAGCTTGTTGAGATACCAAATCAACAGCTTCCCTTAGGAGCAATTCACACACCATTCCTTTGTCATCTGTACAAAAATCTCTGGTCCAGGCCAGAACGAGGAAATTCATCTCAGCTAATGACAGTGGATTTGTTACTCATGTCAGTGACTTTTCCACTCTGGGAATGACTCATAAATGGTATGAAACTTCTGGAACTTTCACACAGTACCACAAAGGCTCTATCTGGGGGAGTCCAGAACTAGGGGTCACAGTTTGAGGATGAGAGGTAAACCTTTTGGGACTGAGGTCAGGAGAAAACAAAAGATCAGCCATGATAAAAATGAATGGCGGAGCAGGCTCGAAGGGCTGAATGGCCTACTCCTGCTTCTAGTTTCTATGTTTTTATCCACTGTCTTTCACGTGCACAATGCAAGGGTGCTTCTCATGAAGTCAGCATCATCTGGCACATTATTAAATAGGACGGGCACCCTCTTAACTTGAGAGTCACCTTCAAGCATTCACTGAACTACAACAAAATACTGTAAACTGCTAAGTAAGTCAAAACCCAAAATTACTAAATCACCAAAGGTGCAGGCTCTGTCTGTCAGTCAACTTTATCTGCGGCCGCTTTGGCACACTGCTATTTACTTCTGGAATATTTCACTGGGCTGTTTTGCCAAGCTAGATGGTGATACCCATATTGACCTCACATTGCATGGGGATGCTGTCTGTGCACTATTACCCAGGCCGTTACTGCCACCTTGGCATTTTTCCCATTACTCTTTCTTCTACGTCCTTTGCAGTTGTAAAATCCTGAAGAAAACACATCAGGGAAGGACAATCCTCATGAGGAAGCATCATTGTGCATTTCAATCCTCCCAAACACTACGGATGGATTAGGTGGACCTGGACTTCACCGGGCAATGGGAGCAGGTAATGGAAGGAGGGAGAGACTGGGAGACAGCTCATCGCTGGGGTTAACTGCTGAGGTCATCTCCCGTTTTTCCCGAGGAGGCTGGAGATGTGGACTGCATTCCCTGAGACACACAAACAATTGTACAAGGGTTGGAAGACCAGCCAAAGGGGTTCCACACTGTTTTCGGAAATATCGGGAAGTTCATTTCCAGCTCATATGGGATCCTCTGTCACACAACACCAGCACTCTACAGTCCACCTTAGGAGATGTAGCTACCCTCAGGGTCACTGCAGCTGGGTCCTCACCAAGGGAGCCACCATTAAAACCCTGGCTTCCAACGTCTGCTCCATCTTGGAGGCACCAGTGGACTATATGGACAGGGCCTTTCAAGATGTCCCATTGTCCGCTCTCACATAAATCAGTGCGACTGATGAATCCCAGTCTCATAGGAACTCCATGTGTTGACTTATCTCATGAGGGTGCATGCCTGCTCCCACACCAATGCCCACTAAAGTGCCACACTGTCCTGACAGCAACTGGAATTCTATCATCTGCAGCCAGGTCTCCTTGGGTCTGAGATTCGAGAAGCCCTGAGCATCTCAGAATTTTCAAACATCTCCCAGCACTGCTGAAGCCACTGGGGGAGGTCTCATAGGAATAAACTTGCTAAAAAAGACATTCTGTGTAGACACATGGACAAGTAATGAATTCAAGGTCATTAAATTGATTGGCCATTGAACTGATCACCCTGCCATATTAGGGCTTTTGGCCTTAAATTTGTTTCCAGCAACTTCTAGTCTGGATTTTAACTTGAGTGCGTTTTAAAAAAAATTAATTTCTGGGATGTGGACATCGCTGGCTAGGCCAGCATTTATTTTCCACCCCTAGTTACCCTTGCGAAGGTGGTGATGAGCTGCCTCCTTGAACCCTGAGGTGTAGGTATGTACACCAACAGTGCTGTTAGAGGGGAATTCCAGGATTTTGACCCAGCGACAGTGAATGGACGGCGATATATTTCCAAGTCAGGATGATGAGTGACTTTCAGGGGAACCTCCAGGTATCTGCTGCTCTTGTCCTTCTTGATGGTAGTGGTTGTAGGTTTGGACGATGCTGTCGAAGGAGCCTTGGTGAGTTCTTGCAGTGCATCTTGTAGATGGTACACACGGCTGCCACTGTGTGTCAATGTTGGAGGGAGCCAATGTTTGCAGAAGGGGGAACAATTAAGTGGGCTGCTTTGTCCTGGATGGTGTCAAGCGTCATGAGTTGTTGGAGCAGCACTCGTCCAGGCAAGTGGGGAGTATTCCATCACACTCCTGACTTGTGCTTTGGCGTAAGGCTGGGGGTTGGAGTAGGAGGGGAGGGAGAGTATGGAGGGTCTGGTCTGGAAAGGAAACCATTATTGCTGAGGCCTCAGGTTAATCCCACAAATCCATAACCTGTCCTGCCTTTTGGAAGAGGACAGTAAGAGTTTTAACGACACCAGGTTAAAGTCCAACAGGTTTATTTGGTAGCAAATGCCATTAGCTTTCGGAGCGCTGCTCCTTCGTCAGATGGAGTGGATATCCACTCCATCTGACGAAGGAGCTGTGCTCCGAAAGCTTATGGTATTTGCTACCAAATAAACCTGTTGGACTTTAACCAGGTGTTGTTAAAACTCTTACTGTGTTTACCCCAGTCCAACGCCGGCATCTCCACATCATTTTGGAAGAGGATGCAGCTTAGAGTGGCTGCAAACTAAAACTGCAGGTTTGATCAGATTGTGATGTGAATGTAGTGGGTAAGTCCTCTCTCCATCATAACGGCCCTACTTCCCCTGAATAAGCACTTTGACAGTGCGATGGGTGTCATTCTTATGGCATTGATTCAGTTCAAGGAAGAGGGTGGTGAATAGCAGAAAGCAACAGGTGAGCACCTGCAGACTTTCCATTCTGAAACTCCTCTGCCTCTCCAACATCCCTCATTTAAACGCCCTCTTTAGCTCAAGCTTCTTGCACATCCTTCATTTTGACTGTCCTTCTTTCAGCTCTCTCAACAGCCTCAGCTCTGGAACTCCCTCCCAATGTCCCTCCCTCCTCCCTAAAGCCAATCACTTTCTACCTGTCCTATCAACGCCTTACATGGGTCAGTGTCAAACTGTGACTGAGGATGTTCCTGTGAAGTATTCTGGGACACGAACTATGTTCAAAGGTCCTAATCAAATGCAAGTTGCTACTATTTAAAATCCATCTCTTTTGACTATCTTACAATCACACCGAAAATGTCATTCTTTATCTTCACTTTATGGGGAGGCGGTGGTGTAGTGGTACTGTCACTGGACTAATAATCCAGAGACCCGGGGATCCGGATTCAAACCCCACCACAGCAGATGGTGAAACTTGAATTCAATAGAAATATCTGGAGAATTAAAAATGACGACCATGAATCAATTGTCACTGCAAACCCATCTGGTTCATTAACGTCCTTTAGGGAAGGAAATCTGCCATCCTTACCTGGTCTGGCCTACACATGACTCTTAAATGGCCTAGAACGTCAAGGGCTGCCCTAGCCAGCAATGCCCACAACCCATGACAGAATAAAGATAAACATTGTTCCTTACACCTCAGAAATCACTTTGCAATATCTTTCTACATCAAAGATGCTATGTAAATCCAAATAATTGTACCTACAACTATGTATTCACCTTATTTAAGTTTCAACGAGATAGGTTGTGGAAGAGCATTGGTAGTTTTCCATAGTCAGGCTTTCCAACTCAGTTGATTACTCCATCTTGCATTCTTCAGACAAAGAGTTCTTTATTAAGAAAGTCAGTTAACAATATTTGACCAGAAATGGACCATGTAGCTACAAGGGGTTGAGTTGTAAGTTCAGATCTAAAAGTCACGAGTATATAATTAACCATCTTCAAACTAGACTCTAACAGAAGAATCTTTTTCTCTCAGAATGCTGAGCATGCAAAAGAAATTCCCAAACCTTCACCTTCTGTCAGTTAGCAGCTTTTAGGTGAGTCTGGTATTAGAATCATAGAATCATTGAATCCCTACAGTGCAGAAGGAGACCATTCAGCCCATCAAGCCTGCACCGACAACAATCCCACCCCATAATTACCCTGCTAATCTCCCTGACACTAAGGGACAATGTTAGCATGGCCAATCCATCTAATCTGCACATTTTTGGAGTGTGGGAGGAAACCGGAGCACCCGGAGGAAACCCACGCAGACACGGGGAGGACAAGCAAACTCCACACAGAGTCACATGAGGCTGGAATTGAACCTGGATCTCTGGCGCTGTGAGGCAGCAGTACTAACCAACACACCTCTGTGATTTTTGAGGGTAAATGCAGAGATGTGTAGGAATTTGATGCATACAATAATTTCTGTCACTACATAATAATTTAGTAGTCTTGCATTACTGGAACATTTTGCCTCGCTCCTAAGATTTCCTACGTCATCCTACAAATGGTCTTGGAGATTTGGCTCAGGAGGTGCACATCGTATACCCTGAGCTGAGTGGTCTTCTATTCCAGGGAGCTATCCTCTGCAATCAATCACTGAGCTTCGAGAGGGAGGCATGCAGAGCTGTGAGGGGGACATCTGCCGAGACAGTCAGATCAGCTCGCAATCCACAGGTGATAGATGTCACAGCCAGATCACCTTCACTCCCATAACATTTCATAGAATCATAGAATCCTACAGTGCAGAAATAGGCTATTCGGCCCATTGAGTCTGCATCAATCAGTATCCCACCCAGATCCTATCCCCATAACTCCACGCATTTACCCTAGCTAGATCCCTAACTAGATCACTAAGGGGCAATTTAGCATGGCCAATCCACCTAACCCGCACATCTTTGGACTGTGGGAGGAAAAACCTTGGAACCAAAAGCAAGAAGGCAGATTACTACCTGAATGGCTGCAAATTGGGAGAGGGGAGTGTGCAGCGGGACCTGGGTGTCCTTGTGCACCAGTCACTGAAGGTAAGCACGCAGGTGCAGCAGGCGCTAAAGAAGGCAAATGGTATGTTGGCCTTCATTGCGAGAGGTTTCGGGTACAGGAGCAGGGATGTGGTGTTGCAATTATACATGGCCTTGGTGAGGCCACATCTAGAGTATTGTGTGCAGTTTTGGTCTCCTTTTCTGAGGAAGGATGTTCTTGTTCCCAAGGGAGTGCAGCGAAGGTTTACCAGGCAGGGATGGCGGCACTGATATATGCGGAGATTAACTAGGTTAGGATTGTTTTCACTGGAGTTCGGACAAATGAGGGTAGATCTCATAGAGACTTATCAAATTGTATCAGGACTAGAGAGGGTAGATGCAGGGAGGATGTTCCCAATGGTGGGGGAGTCCAGAACTAGGGGTCACAGTCTGAGGATTCAGGGTAGACCATTTAGGACGGAGGTGAGGAGACATTTCTTCACCCAAAGAGTAGTGAGCCTGTGGAATTCATTACCACAGGAAGTAGTTGATGCCAAAACATTGAATGTATTCAAGAGGCAGCTGGATATAACATTTGGGATGAATGGGATCAAAGGTTATGGGGAAAAAGCAGGATCAGTTGGGTGATCAGCTATGATCGTAACGAATGGCAGAGCAGGCTCGAAGGGCCAAATGGCCTCCTCCTGCTCCTATCTTCTATGTTTCCATGAAACTGGAGCACACAGAGCATGCAGACACGGGGAGAACATACAAACTCCACACAGACAGTGACCCAAGCCGGGAATCGAACCCAGGTCCCTGGTGCTGTGAGGCAACAGTGCTAACCATTGTGCCACTGTGCCTTCCAGAACCGCAAACCAATTTAAAGCCTATTAACACAAATATCGCCTTGATATTTTTGGCTTGTTTAAGATCTGTTAAGCACAGGGTTATCTTCCAGTCCATAACTCACTGTGCATGGTGAGCATAATTATACAGATATACACACACACAATAAATTACATTTATGTGGAAATCTATCACATCTCTGCAATAGACCTTCCCATATGTCACTTTTGAAATGCAGTCACTGTTATTACTGGCAAACACAACAGCCAATCTGCATGCAGCAAGGCCCCACAAACAGCACGATTTAGTCATTGAATAATTAATATTGGCCGGAACACGGAGAACTTTCTGTTGTTCTTCAAAGCCATAAGGAGTGGAAAGAGTGCTGGCAGATTATCCAGCAAGGAACAGGGTGTGACATGTTGCTGAGTGACTCAGCTGTTTCAACGCCGAGAGTCTCGCTTTAGTTGGGGAGTCTGGAGGAGGAAGAGAGGAACCAGAGAAGGGTCAGGGTATATCTGTGACCTTCCAGACAATGCCATGTACGAGTTGTCAAAGATGAGTCAGTTTATCAATGATCTACTCAAGTGTAAGATGCCAGGACTGGACATGGGTACAGCAATATCAGTGTTAACATGCAGCCGAGGAAACTGAGAGGGTTTCAAAAGGGAAACCCATTCTGAAATTACAAGGCAACACTCAACTGCACCCATTGGTTATTAAACAACTCTGCAAAATTCCAGGGCATTGAGTAACTATGTGTCTCCAAATGGCCCTCGGCCGCTGCCACTCAATGAAACTTGCATGTGAATACTTGTGTCGGAGGAAGTGCCAACAACATCTGTGAACCAAGCAAAACATTACCTTGATCATGGCCAGTTGAGTAACTGGCACTTCAGAAACCCCATCACCATGGCTTCCCTGTTTATTACGGGCTGAAGACAAGTTGGGTGGTTGACTCCTCAATTTGGACTGTTCCAAATGTAACTGATGGCACCGCTATAAACCCTGTTCCCCAGAAATGGGTACACGAGGTACAAGGAAACATAAGCAGGTAGATATCTAGCATGACAGTTCATAGAATCATAGAATCTCTACAGTGCAAAAGGAGGCCATTTGGCCCATCGAGCCTGCACCGACCACAATCCCACCCAGGCCCTATCCCCGTCACCCTGCATATTTACCCCGCTAATCCCTCTAACCTACACATCCCGGGACACTAAGGGGCAATTTAGTATGGCCAATTAACCTATCCCACATATCTTTGGACAGTGGGAGGAAACCCACACAGACACAGGGAGAAAGTGCAAACTCCACACAGACATTAACGAAGCCAGGATTCGAACCCAGGTCCCTGGAGCTGTGACTTCTGATGTTTGAACTGCACTGTTGTGTTTATAACCTGCTCAGAATAGGAACAACATGTTGTATGCTGCACACACAGCTATTTAATGCAGCGGGACTAACAGTGGCAAGAGGAAGAGGTCAGGAATCTCATACAATCGTCACCGCAAGAAATAGCACTGGTCTCCCAGACACTGAGAACATTTACCCTGGAGGATTACCTTGTTGATTCTGTTACAACTGAAGATTTTACAAATATCATTTTCTCATGCTGTGTAAGTGCGCCTCTCCCTTTGTCTGAAACATGCATATGTCAGCATCTGTCTTTGGCCCTTATCTTGATATTGATCACCTGATTGCTAGGCTTCAAGTTAGAGCCATTCTGTGCATTCTGTTACAATCAGATGCTGAGGAGCAGAATGCCTCCCCTTCTTATTCCTCTCCCCGTTTGATTGCAGCAGGGTTTTTTTGAAAAGGATATCCCTGCTAATTCAGTAAGTGTTTAACCCTTTACACACGGTGACCATAGAAGGCACAACCAGACAGATTTCCCTGAGTTTTCACAAAGAGGAGAGATTTTATCATTCTTAGCCCAGGTAAAATGAAAGAATAGACTCCGACTTTCGCACACACACACACACACACACTCACACAAATAGATTACAGAGTGGGGAAGAATAGCTTGAGCAAGTTCGAGTCTGTTCAAAAGAAAAAGGGTTGGATACAGTTTGTGGCTCTGTTCAGCTTGAATTCCTGCTGCTCTCCCTTGTCAAGGCAATTTAAAGACGCAGGTGGAGGATTCGTCTGTTTTCTGGACACTGCAGCGATGGGTTGGGATCTTTAAAGAAATCTCTGTCTGCAGTACCTGGATAATCACAATCAGCAGATTTGTTGATTGTGATTATCCAGGTTCAAAAATTGGCAAGTTGGGATGGAGTCGGAGGAAGGAGGAACCCCACTTGGATCTTATCCCTTCGCCTTGACCGTTTGTCCCATTCTTCAGAGAAAATAGCTGCTTAAAACACACAAGAGGGTGAGAGACTGTATCTCTCCGTCTGACCAGCAATTTAAACATAGTGATGACTCCAACTGGAACTTGATTAGACCATATCTGGGGCTCCGTCTCTCAACTAGGATCCCATTGTCGAAGTGATTTGGTTTAATGGTTTGTCTCCACTCACTTGAGTATCCCAGGTGATTGTCTAGACGCTTGCTAATGGAGACAGGGCTAGAATTCTCTGACCTCACTCGCGGCTGGGATTCTCCATTTGGCTGAGCGCCAAATTTTCCATTCTCGCTGGCAGCGGTGGCGACATCAGAAAATTCCGGCCAGGATAGGTGGTTCACTCCTTTTCCCCTGAGGCCATTGTCTTTGATGGGTTTTTGTAGATATGCGGACTGCCCAGAATCGGAGCGGGCGAGGATCCGACAACAGAAATCTCTGTTGACCTCGGGTGGGAATTTAGGGTCTCGTCCGAGCGAGACTGTAAAATCCTGCCCGGGGTGTCCAACTGGATTGGAATATAGAATGTATAGTAACGCAAATTGTGTAGCCAGCTGTGGTTGTAAATTCAACCCTTTGGAATGCATTTTTTTTCGATTGGGGTTTTGCAGCCAGTGGATTCAAAAATCATTATTTGATGTGAAGCATGTTTTTGTGCCAATAGAGTTACAGGATACAAAATATCACATGCTAGTCCAGCTTTGCTTCTATCAACAGCGCACACACCAGCACGGCTGAGTGCCCCAGCTATCTGAGCAGGTGGCTAGGTGACCCAGTGTAAACATCGGGAAGTTGTGTGAATATCTACACATAACATCATTAACTCCAACTACAAACGAACAGGCATTTCTGGCAACAGTACAAAGTCTGAACTAAAATCTCGATGGGGATTAATGAGTGTACATCTGGTGTAAAGATATCTAATGATTTTTTCCAATCAGTTACAGCAAGTTTATGCCTGGGTAACCTATCGCAATAAAAAACCCACTTCTGTCTCCAAGTCCAAACAGAAGTCTGAGGAGCGCTTTGTTTGGAGATGTGTTGTGAATTAATCTTGAACAATATGGTTATGACATGACAATTGTTACACAGTCTTGTGTCACTCCTTCAAGACAGTGTCACCACCCCGTGAAAAATACCCAATGAAATGCTAAAGGCCTTATTATCTGGCAACTTGTGAGTGGCAACTCAATGCCCACTGACTAGGAGATTATAACATGCGATAATAACATACACAATCCAAATGAATTCTCTAGCCAAGAGCTGTATACACCTGACAAGGTGACCCAGAGCTTGGGCACGCTTGGGTGGAACCCAGACTCAGTTGTGCGGGTACAGCCAGCCTGATTTTCTGCACTAGCTATTACAGCTTCTAAACAAAAATATATAAACAAAACTACAGGCACACACTTAACGCCTGCTTTAGGGAACAAGGTTTCCTACACAATCTCCTGCACTTATACTGTTAAAATATTTCATTCTGGTAGCAAAGGCCATTTAAAGTGAATTATATTATATTATATTAATTATATTCAAATGAATTCAAATAGGGTTTCCGTCATTGCATGGCAGGAACCTTGAAACAGCACTGGAGGGGGTGGGCAGGGCGGGGTGAGGGGGCAGGAACAATTGATTCTCCATCCTCACCGCCATCCTGCCTGCCAAAAGCGAGGGCAGAAAATTCCTCCCACTTGGGTGGCAAATGGCTGCTAAGAATGATGCTGACCATGCAGCTGGATGTGCTAAGGTGCTCCTTAGAGGAGGCAAGAAAGGAAGCCCAGGAAGAGACCTAATCTTTCCTCGCTGAGGTTCAAGAAATAGTCCAACTCCTCTCAGCACAGAAAAAAAATAAAATCTAACCCTGAACAGCTTCTTCCAGTCCTGGATCCTATTCTCACTTGACTTCATCTCAAAAGCTGCATCATTTTCACTGTTTGGGGGAGGCACGGTGGCATAGTGGTTGACACTGCGTCAGGGACCCAGGTTCGATTGCCAGCTTGGGTCACTGCCTGTGCGGAGTCTGCACGGTCTCCCCGTGTCTGCGTGGGTTTCCTCCAGGTGCTCCGGTTTCCCCCCACAGTCCAATGATGTGTACGTTAGGTTGATTGGCCATGCTAAATTGACCCTAGTGTCAGGGGGATTAGCAGGGTAAATATGAGGGGTAACGGGAATAGGGCCTAGGTGGGATTGTGGTCAGTGCAGATTCGATGGCCTCCTTCTGCACTGTAGGCATTCTATCATTCTCTGCCGATGATGACCGTGCTGCCTGTCCTGAAGTCAGGGTAAAAATCACGGGTGAAGTATGAAGCTATAGGGGTAACATAGATTGCTGGAACAAAGTCTTTATTTATTATATACAATATGTACAGGGATGGATAATCACAAAGTTCCTTCCAGAACCATCTCTCTCTCTCTCTTTCTCTTGGAGCTCCAGTCACATGCATCACTGATGATGTATATTAGCCATCAGCATAGTAGTTCTTAACTCTTTATACACTGCTCTCACATCTATAGGTGGCTCTCCAAGGCAGGGATGTTAAGTTTTAAATTTAATTTATTAATGTCACAAGTAGTTACTGTGAAAATCCCCTAGTTGCCACACTCCGGCGCCTGTTCGGATACACCGAGGGAGAATTTAGCATGGCCAATGCACCTAACCAGCACATCATTCAGACTGTGGGAGGAAACCGGAGCACCCGGAGGAAACCCATGCAGACACGTGGAAAACATGCAAACTCCACACGGACAGTGAGCCAAGCCGGGAATCGAACCCCGGGTCCCTGGGCTGTGAGGCAGCAGTGCTAACCACTGTGCCACCCATGACAGACCAAAAAGACAGGCCAAAAATAGAAAGCATGAAGTAAAAAGAAATTCAGTAAGGCAAGCAAAGCGCTCGAGCAGCACTGAAAACGTACCTTGTGTCCTTTTGAATAAAACACGCAGGAGGACCATTCCCAACTCCAGCCAGTCAGTGGAATGAAAAATGACGCAACTTCTACAACAGGTAGACCAACACCTTCCTGTGAGGGGCAGCAAGCTGGAAATTAACCCCCAGGGCTGGAAAACCGGTTAGTTTTTATAATAGTGGTTGTAAGTTTAGTGAACAGCAAAGTGGGTAACAACCTGGAGAAGCCAGTTAGTGAGTCCCACAGCATATGCAGCACAGCATTGCCTCCAGGACTACTTCATTCTGCACTTTGGAGATGTACTTCCTTCCACTTCAGCGGCCAAACATTTTATCTTAACTGAATCGCAGATCAATACCACTTGCTCCACTTAACAGCCTTCCAATCCTAGTCAGTTATGCACCCATATCAGTTTTTATAATGTTACTAACAGCTGAAATTGGTTGAATGTTAACTGGTGGCAGAGACTGCTTTATATTTAGGATGTAATCACTTCAACCCAGCTACTAATTTACCAAGTACACACATTTCCATCAGCATCTACTCTCATGTGTCGACATAAAGCTAACCTTTATGTGGACAGCTTGTCACGGTGACCTGATCACTGACAAAGACTTTATGTTCAAAGTCCAGCCTCTGTAAAGTCCTGCAGCCTTTAGCCTCTACCTCGACCTGGTGGCTCAAGCCAAAAGAAGGGAGGAGCAAGCTTTTTTTCACCCTCTCTCCACTAGAATGAATTCCAAACAAACTGAAAAGCCGGACAGGGGAATGAAACATTTCCATGGGCCATTGCTCCCCAAAAGAGTCCCAGCAAATCACGTCAAACAACAACAAATAAAGAATAAATAAAAATATCTGGAATTAAGACTCTGCTGATGACCATGAAACCATTGTCGATTGTCGGAAAACACAAAGATATCCACCATCCTTACCTGGTCTGGCCTACATGTGACTCCAGAGCCACAGCAATATGATTGACTCCCAACTGCCCTTTGAAATGGCCTAGCAAGCCACTCGGTTCAAGGGCAACCAGGGATGGGCAATAAATGCTGGCCAGCCAGCGACGCCCATGTCCCATGAATGAATTTTTTAAAATGTCAAACAGGAATGACAGCAGGTCCTATCTGCTGAAACATAACTACACTGCTGACAGTGGCAGGACCAATGGCAGGCCACCTCTGCTGCCACGGGGGAGGGGGGCATGTGAAATCCTTCCAGCATTCTCTTCTCATCCACATTTTCTCAAAGCCCTGGATGTGAAGTGGCGCCAACTCATGATAGCTTTTTAAACATTTCATTCATGAGATGTGGGCATCGCTGGCTGAGCAACCAATTATTGCCCTTGAACTGGGGGCATTTCAGAGTCAACCACATTATTGTGGGTTTGGAGTCACATGTAGGCCGGACCAGGTAAGGACGGCAGATTTCCTTCCCTAAAGGACATTAGTGAACCAGATGGGTTTTTACAACAATCGACAATGGTTTCACGGTCATCAGTAGACTTTTTTTTCATTCCAGCTGATGATAGCCACCTATCTTTAATTCACGGCAGGACCTCAGGTGTGGGTGTGGGAAGGAGAGGGTGGCATTCGGGTCCTGAAAATGCAATAGTGACTTCATTTTAATCTTCACTATCCGGACTGCTCTGGGTGTTAGAATATTCCAGTCTTTGGAGTGTTCACGGCTTCGATACTCTCCCATGTTTAGGAATTGTTCTAATGCCTTCCATTTGTTTTGTACATTCTCATATCCATCCCTCATTGGGAACGCTGAGGTTTCAATACTCATCCGTATCAGAGGGGTGGGGTGACGAAGTAGCAAAATATTTAACCTGCTGCTGGTTATAGCTGACCTGGGAGTGTTTGAGACCATCTGGAAAATGCGTGTTTTCTTCATGTCACTGATAGGGGCGGCACGGTGGCACAGTGGTTAGCATTGCTGCCTTTACAGCGCGAGGGACCCGGGTTCAATTCCAACCTCGGGTGACTATATGGAGCCTGCACATTCTCCCCGTGTCTGCGTGGGTTTCCTCCGGGCGCTTCGGTTTCTTCCCACACTCCAAAGAGGTGCAGGTTAGGTAGATTGGCCATGCTAAATTGCCCCTTAGTGTCCAAAGATGTGTAAGATGGGGATTAGCGGGGTAAATACATGGGGTTACAGAAATAGGGCCTGGGTAAGATACTTTATCAGAGAATCAGTGGTAACTCGATGGGCTAAATGGCCTCATTCTACACTGAAGGATTCTATGATAAACTCCTTATTAATAAGCCCCACAATTCACTCGAAGATTTTCCATGCCCCCCATGGCATGCTTCAAAGCAGCGGAGGTGGCCCGTCATTGGCTGGTAGCAGTGTCTTCTGGTCCTGTCATTGTCAACAGAGTTTCCCGTTGTTCACATTTCCCCCCCCGCCCCACCCCCCCCCCACCCCCCCCCCCCCCCCCCCCCCCCCCCCCCCCCCCCCCCCCCCCCACCCCCCACTGGGAAATCCACAGGATTGGAAAATCCCACTGGCAGGAATGGCCAGAAAATTCCTTTCTGTAATATCTTTAGGAATGCAGCACAGTGTTACACCTCCCACAATGAGTTAATGATGCAAGTGAGGTTGTGAATGGAAGTTTCCACTTTCGCAACATGCGGACAACTGGATTGTGCACATGCCAAGTGTTGTGGGCTGGTGAGAGGGAATTCACCAGCAGACTGCAATAAGTCAGTGAAAGGTTAGTGTTGGGTACAGTGCTACCAATGTTCAAACATCAGGAAATAATGATTTACATTCAAAACATCAATCATTTGCAGTGTAAGAGTTCTCTGCTGAGCAAGAAATGTATTTAGTACCACACAGGGAAACCTACTGCAAACCCAGAGAGCTGGTGAATGGTCTGTTAACACGCCTCAGGCAACTGGGTAGATGAGTCACAACATGAGCCAGTTGCGCAAAACAGTGGTTAGCATTGCTCCCTCATGGCGCCAGGGACTCGCGTTCAACTCCAGCCTTGGGTCACTGTCTGTGTAAAGTTTGCACGTTCTCCCTGTGTCTCCGGGTGCTTTGGTTTCCTCCCACACTCCAAAGATGTGCAGGTTAGATGGATTGGACATGCTAAATTGCCCTTTAGTGTCCCAAGATGTGTAGGTTAGGTGGATTAACAAAGAACAAAAAAAGAACAAAGAACAATACAGCACAGGAACAGGCCCTTCGGCCCTCCAAGCCCGTGCCGCTCCCTGGTCCAAACTAGACCATTCTTTTGTATCCCTCCATTCCCACTCCGTTCATGTGGCTATCTAGATAAGTCTTGAACGTTCCCAGTGTGTCCACCTCCACCACCTTGCCTGGCAGCGCATTCCAGGCCCCCACCACCCTCTGTGTAAAATATGTCCTTCTGATATCTGTGTTAAACCTCCCCCCCTTCACCTTGAACCTATGACCTCTCGTGAACGTCACCACCGACCTGGGGAAAAGCTTCCCACCGTTCACCCTATCTATGCCTTTCAGAATTTTATACACCTCTATTAAGTCTCCCCTCACCCTCCGTCTTTCCAGGGAGAACAACCCCAGTTTACCCAATCTCTCCTCATAACTAAGCCCCTCCATATCAGGCAACATCCTGGTAAACCTCCTCTGTACTCTCTCCAAAGCCTCCACGTCCTTCTGGTAGTGTGGCGACCAGAACTGGACGCAGTATTCCAAATGCGGCCGAACCAACGTTCTATACATCTGCAACATCAGACCCCAACTTTTATACTCTATGCCCCATCCTATAAAGGCAAGCATGCCATATGCCTTCTTCACCACCTTCTCCACCTGTGACGTCACCTTCAAGGATCTGTGGACTTGCACACCCAGGTCCCTCTGCGTATCTACACCCTTTATGGTTCTGCCATTTATCGTATAGCTCCTCCCTACATTATTTCTACCAAAATGCATCACTTCGCATTTATCAGGATTGAACTCCATCTGCCATTTCTTTGCCCAAATTTCCAGCCCATCTATATCCTTCTGTAGCTTCTGACAATGCTCCTCGCTATCTGATTAGCCATGCTAAATAGGCAGGGTTATGGGGATAAAGCCTTGGTAAGATGCTCTTTCGGAGAGTCAGAGCAGACTCAATGTCCCCCTTGAACACTGTAGGAATTCTATGGTTCTATGGTTCTATGCTTGTGCTGGTTTTGGGATCTGATACAGTTACCATCTTCCAAGCTGATCCTTTTATACTCTGGAACTGATTAAGAGCCTGGCGCCACCACATAACAACTGTGACTGTGCAAGAGCTGGAAATAAAACAAGCATTTGGCATTGCATATTTGTAGCTACTAATGGAAAATTTTAAGTTTTAGTCACGTGGTTTAACAAGAAGGTTATGAGTGCCCTATCACTGGTCTGCATGGGGTAACTGAGAACTTAGCCAGCAGAAGCCACAACAAGATGGCAACAACAGTAAACTAATCCCACGCAAGTGCCTAGCATGTAAACATGAAAACACACAAGTGAACTGGCTCATTGAATCATAGAATGGCAGAAGAGGCCATTCAGTCCATTGAGTCACCACCGACTCTTTGACAAAGTATCTTATTCATGCCCTCTCCCCCACCCTATCCCCATAACCCCACATATTTACCATGGCTAATCCCCCTAACCTACACATCTTTGGAACACTAAGGGGCAATTTACTATGACCAATCCACCTAACCCGCACATCTTTGAAGTGTGGGAGGAAACCGGAGCATCCGAAGGAAACCCACGCAGACACGGGGAGAATGTGCAAACTCCACACAGACAGTTACCCAAGACCGGAATTGAACCCGGGTCCCTGGCGCTGCGAGGCAGCAGCGCTAACCACTGTGCCACCGTGCTGCCTTCATGGCAGAGCAGCTATGGTAAAATCCAGATGAGCTAAATCCCAGGATCCACCACAAGTTTGTGTTCAGCAGAGCTTCGTGATTGTCAACAAGGCCTCATTCCCTCATGAATGTATCTCCATGCAGTCCAATAAGCCTACAAGCAGGGTCTATTTCAAAAACAACAGATTCAAATGCCCGGTTAAAACACAGTGAGGCGGTCAATGTGTGGAAGTCTTTATTCAATTTGTTCACACCTTACACTGGGCTGACCTTGTAAAAGGCCAGAGCTTTGCAAATTGAAAAAAATGTCAGGAGTTAGTTTCAGAAAATCTCCAACCTTTTTCTGCTTAACATGCTGTCTTCAGAGGCGCATGCTGCAGTCTGTCATGTGGTTAAGTAAAGGGTTAATTCTAATAATAGCTGTTGAGCATGTGCATACGTCAGAATGATTCACTAACTGAGAGAAAATCAGTGCAAAACACCTTTGAGAGGAGCTGTAGCCATGTCCGAATGTTCCTTAACCTTGTAAATAACTCATGATGTAAGGAACGATATTTTAAATGAAATACCTCCAGGAAGATCTCTTCTGGAGTGAGAAATCAAGGGATTTGTGCCGCCCTTAAAGGGACAATCACCACAGATTATTTTTAACTCAATTTACTGAATGTGGGTGTCGCTGGCTGGCCAGCATTTATTGCCCATCCCTAGTTGCCCTTGAGAAGATGATGGTGAGCTACCTTCTTGAATCATTGCAGCCCATGTGGTGTAGGTGCACCCACAGTGCTGTTAGGGAGGGATTTCCAGGATTTTGACCCAGTGACAGTGAAGAAACGGCGATATATTTCCAAGTCAGGATGGTGAGCGACTTGGGGGGTAACCTCCAGGTAGTGGTGTTCCCAGGTATCTGCTGCTCCTGTCCTTCTAGATGGTAATAGTCGTGGGTTTGGAAGGAACCTTGATGAGTTCCTGACTCCCAAAAGCCAGTCTCCCATCTACAAGGCACAAGTCAGGAGTGTGATAGCATATTCTCCACTTGTTTGGATGAGTGCAGCTCCAACAACACTCAAGAAACTCAACACCATCCATGACAAAGCAGCCCACTTGATTGCTACCCCTTACACAAAAATTCTCTCCCTCCAAGAAGATCTCACCACCACCTGGAGGTTCTGCTCCAAGTCACTCACCATTTTGACTTGGAAATATATCAACATTCCTTCACTGTCATGTAGATGGTACACACGGCTGCCACTGTTTGTCACTGATGGAGGGATTGAGTGTTTGTGGAAGGGTTTGCAATCCAGTGGGTTACTTTGTCCTGGATGGTGTTGAGCTTCTTGAGTGTTATTGGAGCTACACTCATCCAGGCAAGTGGAGAGTATTCCATCACACTCCTGGATTGTGCCTTGTAGATGGGGGACAGGCTTTGGGGAGTCAGGAGGTGAGTTACCCTAGCCTTTGACCTGCTCTGCTAGCCACAGTATTTTTATGGTTAGTCCAGTTCAGTTTCTGGTTAATGGTAACCTCCAAGATGTTGATAGTGGGGGATTCAATGATGGCAATGCCATTGAACGTCAAGGGGTGATGGTTAGATCGTCTCTTGACGGAAATGGTCATTGCCAGGCACCTGTGTGTCACTATCAGTGTGTACTATCTACAAGATGCACTGCATCAATTCACCAAAGATCCTGAGACAGCACCTTCCAAACCCACGACCACTTCCATCTAGAAGGACAAGGGCAGCAGATACATGGGACCATCACCACCTGCAAGTTCCCCTCTAAGCCACTCACCATCCTGATTTGGAAATATATCGCCGTTCTTTCGCAGTCACTGGGTCAAAATCCTGGAATTCCATCCCTAACGGCATTGTGGGTCAACCCACAGCAGGTGAACTGCAGCGATTCAAGAAGGCAGCTCACCACCATCTTCTCAAGGGCAATTAGGGATGGGCAATAAATGCTGGTCAGCCAGCGACGCCCATGTCCCATGAATGAATAAAAAAAATTACTTGTCTGCCCAAGCCTGGATATTGTCCAGGTCTTGCTGCATTTGAACATGAACTGATTGACCCTTTAAGGGCAACACAACAGAGTAAGGGTCACATGATCTGTGTTGCCCTTAAAGGAACAATCACCACAGAATTCCAGGACCAACCCACAATAACCGAGTCAATAAAGTCAAACACAGCACTGTTGCCTCACAGCGCCAAGAACCTGGGTTCAATTCCGGCCTTGGGTGACCACGTGGAGTTTGCTCATTCTCCCCGTGTCTGCATGGGTTTCTTCTGGGTGCTCCGGTTTCCTCTCATACTCCAAAGATGTGCAGGTTAGGTTGATTGGCCATGATAAATTGCCCCTTAGCGTCATGGGGATTAGCAGCGCAAATACATGGAGTTACAAAGATAGGGTCTGGGTGGGATAGTTGTCAGTGCAGACTCGATGGGCCAAATGGCCTCCTTCTGTAGTATGGGGATTCTGTGTTTTCGGTGTTTTTGTGCTGCAGTGCAAAATCCCAGAGCCTCCCTACGGCCTCCACGGCATTGGCTAGGCAAGGAAGCGGGCTAACTCCAATCTGAATGGAGAGCACGGTCTTATGGCAAACTTAAACAAGCTTGCGAATCAGGAGCTAACAGTGGGGGATGTTGGTTTATCACAGGCATCGTTCTGTGGGGTTTGACATTCTGCCGGTGGGACTGGTGAGTGCCCACTTTGACGTAACCAAAATTTTAAGTTTGCTTTGTTGCCATTTCACGATGTTATTTCTGCACAGATTCCTCTGGACTTTAATTAAAATACTACACACCTTGCACTGAATCATCTGTAGGTGACCTCCTAAGAGTGAGAGATAGAGTCTTTCTGTAAATCTAATATGTGAAGGAAATGGCCAGAAGGTTGAGTTGGTGATTGTTACTTGCTGTATTCCAGCATTCCCAGATTTGGTTAGCCCCCTCTCCTGGTAACATTGCTTTGTGTTCGCTAACCCTGCTTATTTCCATCATCTGAAACTAGCTTCTGACAGAAAGTCACCGAGCTGCCAAACTCTCCTTCTGGGATGACGTCCCCCTGGTGTGGGAGAAGACAGGGAATATTTCATGCTGCGGAGGACGAAGGGAAATCCCGCGGAATCTTGAGTCCCCAACATCACTAATTATACAGTCAGGGGTTTCCTGGTGTCTAAGGTGGAGGTGTGGGGCGAGTAGGCCTGGGCTGGATGACATGCACCCGACCGGCCTGGCTGGCAGGAGGAGGAGGCCGAGTGGGGAAAGCAACCCTGCATGGACACAGGTTGCTGATGCTGTGAATGCCCAGGCTGCCCAGCACAGGTCAGCCATGCAATGCCAGGAAAGAATGCATGACCTTATCCACTCCACCAAGGTAAAGGTGCTGTTCACACTAACCACAATGAAACCCAGGAATGTCAGGCGTTACGACCGCAGCTCCTGCTCCTGCTGAGCCAGCCAGACCTCACCTTGAAACCCGTCTCGGCTGATCCCAATCGGTTTTTTTTGTATTGTATAAATGTGGAGGGAAAGCTACTGAACCTAAGAGCACAGAACTTCAGTGATAACTCTGGAGAATTAAAATGTTGATTAAAAGAAGGGCTAAAACTTGAACACACAAGATAAAAGATACACAGTTAGAAAAGATCTCACAAGGTAACCCCCGAAAATGTGTTGCCAAAGGTCCACAATAAAACTATATTTTTGGCAAAAGCCCTTATAGACCCTTAACTGAAAAATCCAGGGAATATTACGCACGTCAAGAAATTTCCTCTCATTGCAAACAGAAGTACAATCTACAACTTCTCAGTACCGAAACAAGTTGATGGAACTGCTTCACAGAACAAATGTCCTTCCGGCCTATGACTGAGTTGCTGTTTTCAGCTGAAAACCTCACACAGCCAAAGCAAACAGATTGGCCTTCAATGAGACATCCCGCATAGCAACTCTCTCCAACTGATCACCTGGCCTCATCAATCTCCTTTATCTTCGTTCTCCATTTTCTTCACAAATTCCTTTTAACTGAGATTTCCCCAAATATTAAAACTTTTGGTGTTCCTATGGTCCTTCTATTTTGGATCAATAATATTTTAAAACCGCCCCGTTCTACTCATGAATCTCCTGTAAGATGCAAATTTTCACTGTCACCTTTGAACCTCTTTTGGAATGCACTAGCTACATTTCAATTTCAACACTCACCCCAAGTGTACATTTCCAATCTGCTCTGATGATTTGTAAACTATAACCCACCATAAGGCCTCATGACAAATGTAAAAGAGCTAACAATTTTACTCTTAAATTGCTGAGGCTCCACGAGTTCTCTAATGACCTATTCTTTAATTAACACACACACACACATGCACACGCACACACAAATGCACACGCACACACACGCAAATGCACACACACACGTGCACATGCTCACGCACATGCACACAGACACACACACATGCATACACACAAGTATGCACATGTACACACATACATATGCACACATATACATGTGTGCACACACACATACATGTATGCACACATATATACACACACATGTATGCACACACACACAAGTACGCACATGTACACACATGTATGCACATATATACATTCACACATAAACATGTACACACATACACATACACAGACACACACACACTTCACCTTACCTACACTGAACACATGCATAAACAGAAAAAGACATGCTCATTTTATTACGCAGGTTCATGGGCCTCAGTGGCAGTGGAATAAGGCTGAACCTGGCAGCCCCATTACTGTGCATCAACTCTGCAATGGAGCGACCAATTTATCCCCTCTCACCCACCCATATGGAGACTGAAATTTTCCAGCCATTCCTACCGGCGGGATCTTCCAATCCTGCCAATAGTGAGTCTCCATCACGAGTTCCCAGGTGGCAGAGAGTGTGAACAGCAGTAAAGCTCGTTGACAGCTGCAGGATCTGAAGATCCCGCCGCCAGCCAATCGTAGGCCACTTCCACCGCCACAGAATACCACGGGAGGGTGCTGAATATCCCACTCAGAAACATTAATGCTGTTTGGAAAGGTTGGTGGTGGTGGCAGGAATGGGCTCAGGCGCAGAGGGCAGCACCAAGCTCCGCAAGTGATACACTTCTCTGAGTCTTATCCTTCCATGTGGGGGAGCTCAGTGTCCTGGGGGGAGCTGGCCCACAACCCTCTGGGTTGTGAGAGCGTCACCGCCACGCCACATAGTCCAGTGGATTATCTCAAACGGTGGAAGCATGAGGAATGATTGTTCAATTGCTACCTACGATTGGATGCCACGTACAATTCCTCTCAAACTCAACTGGAACAGCTGGTAAGAACAGGAGAAGATAGGAGTGGGGCATTGCTCACATCTAAATGTTCTGACAGAGTTCGAGGAGAGGACAGGTGCAGAGCGGGACTGGGGCCCTGGAGATGAGGAGACTGGATTGGCTCTCTACCCAGTAAGCCTGGTTACTGTATGGTCTAGAAGTCTGAGGGCCAAGGGTGCCTCCATGTTGTTCCAAATGTTTGCACAGTCAGTACTTCCCAACCAGCCTTCTTACCAACAACCGAAGGCTGAGGGAGGGACTGTGCACATAGACTCACAGAGTCATAGAATCCCGGCAGAAGGAGGCTATTCAGCCCATCGAGTCTGCACCGACAGCAATCCCACCCCAGGCCCTATCCACATATCCCCACATATTTACCCAGCTAATCCCCCTGATACTAAGGGGCAATTTAGCACGGCCAATCCGCCTAACCTGCACATCTTTGGAGTGTGGGAGGAAACTGGAGCACCTGGAGGAAACCCACGCAAACACGGGAGAACATGCAAACTCCACACTGACAGAAACCCAAGGTCGGAATTGAACCCAGGTCCCTAGAGCTATGCTAACCATTGTGCCACCGTGCCGCCTGATGGTCTACATGCAATGGTGTACAGGTGCTCAAAGCTTTACAACTCCTCGATTCAGCGCTGTGCAAGTGGGCTGTGTAGCTACAGTGCAGACCATTGCCATCAATAACACTCAGCAGCTACATCCTCACCTGGGTCAGAAGGTCACGGGTCCAAGTCTCACTCCAGAGACTGATAAACAAAAATCCAGGCCGGACCTGGGGGTTACACCGAGGGATTGCTGCACTCCTGAATGCACAGCCTCTCAGATGAAACAACAATTAAACTGAAGCCCCCACTGTTCTTTAGGATGGATATAAAAAGTTCCCATTCTACCTTTCTCGGAGCAGACGCCAGTGTGTTGGCCAATATTTAACCTTCAGCCAAGGTCATTAAAACAGGTCAAGTGCTTATCACTTTTCTTCTTGTGGGATCTTGCTGTGCACAAATTGCCCGCCACATTTCTGACATTACAACATTGATTACACGTCAAAAGTATTTCACTGGCTGGTATAAATGCACAGTTTTTCTTCCATGTTAATAGCCTGGGACATTAGCAAACCTGAGCATGAATGGTGTACAGCATTTATCCAGCAGATTGCGTTAAAAATTGATAATCATCTGAAACTTCTAATTTTATGACACTGGAAATAGCGATAGAATAGTAAGTCACGTCGACGTATTAATAATTAATCATTGTGATGAAATAAACGATCTTGCCTCACTTTAAGCAATAATTCTGCCCAGGAAAGAGAATGAGATAGATCAAAAGGCCTCACCTTGTCGCTGCCAGAATCTCATAAACCACCACAAATTTGACAACAGCAAATGGCAGAACCCAGCTAATGCCACGCAGTCCGTATGCAACAGATAGTCTGTCTGCTTATCAGTCTGGTCATGCTCAGCTCTGTGCTTGACAGGGACATTGCCTCTGGTTGTTTTGAGTGGCCAGACAAGTTTGTTTTTTAACTGGTTTAACACCTTACTCCCTGGTTGGAACACAGCAGGTGATTTAACAACAGCAGGATTGAGACAATTCAACTTGCACTTTCCAGAAGTGACATTCATAATGTGATGAGTCGGCTCTGAAGTGTTTTGATAGCGCCGTGGTTAAACCACAAGTTTATTTATTTATTTATTAATTAATTCGTATCATAAGTAGGCTTACATTCACACTGCAATGAAGTTACTGTGAAAATCCCCTAGTCGCCACACTTCGGCGCCTGTTCGAGTACACTGGGGAAGAATTTCGTACGGACAATGCATCGAACCAGCACGTCTTTCGGACTGTGGGAGGAAACGGGAGCACCCGGAGGAAACCCACGCAGACACGGGGAGAACGTGCAAACTCCGCACAGACAGTGACCGAAGCTGGGAATTGAACCCGGGTCCCTGGCACTGTGAGGCAGCGGTGTTAACCACTGCGCCACCGTGCCACCCCAAATGTGATACGAGAGGAAATCTGGACGAAATGAGGACTGAATCTAAATTTGGTACACTTAAACTGCAAGCCCTATCCAACAATCTGACTCTGAAAATGTGCATCAACCTCATTTCTGGTCTTGGATCCTATACAAGTGCCTTACACATGAATGCACAGCTTCAGACCCTCACAGGGTGGCCACGGGTCCATTTATTGACCAGATCGCCCTATCCATTTTATTTTTAAAATAAACCAGATGGTAAAGTGTGTGACTGGCTCCTGGCCCAGCTTGCTAGGCTACCCAAAGTGCTGAAGGTGCCAGCTCACCCTCAGTGAGGAACTTTCCTGGAGTTTCTCCAAGGTTTGGTGCACAAAGACAACAACAGTGTCTCATTTTATTTTCCAGGGAAAGAGAGGCCTGACGCACTCCAGAAATAGCTGGCATTGCATTTTCTCTACTTTTCAACAAAGCTACATTGAGAACTAGAAGAACTGTGCAACAAAAACAGGAAAATGCTGGAAAACCTCAGCAGGTCTGACAGCATCTGTGGAGAGAGAGTAAAACCAATGTTTCGAGTCTAGATGACCCTTCGTCAGACCTGCTGAGATTTACCAGCATTTTTTTGTTTTTGTTTCAGATTCCAGCATCCGCAGTATTTTGCCTCCCAGTGCCAGGGACCGGCTTGGGTCACTGTCTGTGCGGAGTTGCACGTTCTCCCTGTGTCTACGTGGGTTTCCTCCAGGTGCTCCGGGTGCAAACTGACTTTGAAAGCACACCATTTTTTACATTTACATTTTTGTCACTGTTTGTTATTATTTTACAAAGGAAATAATGTAAACCCATTTGTAATTGGTTCTTTTAATAAAGAAGAAAGGAACAAAGAACAGTACAGCACAGGAACAGGCCCTTCGGCCCTCCAAGCCTGCGCCGATCATGTTATCCTGTCTAGACCAACCATTTATATCCCTCTATTCCCCGTCTGTTCATGTGAAACATGATGTGACGTGCTTGTAACTAAAATCTGATGCAGTTCATTAAAGATCATAAGACCGTAAGATGTAGCAGAATTTGGCCATTCAGCCCATCACGTCTGCTCCATCATTCGAGCATGGCTGATAAGTTTCCCAACCCCATTCTCCCGCCTTTTCCCCGTGACCTTTGATCCCCTTACCAATCAAGGACCTATCTATCTCTGTCTCAAATACACTCAATGACCTGGCCTCCACAGCTTTCTGTGGCAAAGAATTCCATAGAATCACCGCCCTCTAGCTGAAGAAATTCCTTCTCATCTCTGGGTTGTCCCTTTATTCTGAGGCTGTGCCCTTGGATCCGAGTCTCTCATACTATTGAAAACATCTTCCCCACATCCACACTATCCAGGCCTTTCAGTATTCTGTAAGTTTCAATGAGATCCCCCTCATCCTTCCAAACTCCATCGAGTACAGACTCAGAGTCCTCAAATGCTCCTCATGTGTCAAGCTTTTCATTCCCGGGATCATTCTCATGAACCTCTTCTGGACCCTCTCCAAGGCATGTACATCCTTCCTTCTCATACGGGGCCCAGAATTGCTCACAATACTCCAAATGTGGTCTGACCAGAGCCTTAGACAGCCTCAGCAGTACATCCCTGCTTTTGTATTCTCGTCTTCTCAAAATAAAGGCATGGTGTGATGGTGCAGGTTAGGTGCACAGGCCATGCTAAATTCTCCCTCAATGTATCCAAACAGGCACCACAGTGTGGCGACGAGGGGATTTTCACAGAGACTTCATTGCAGTGTTAATGTAAGCTTGCTTGTGACACTAATAAATAAACAAACATATAGGCCAGACCAGGTAACAATGGCAGATTTCCATCCTTAAAGGGCATCAGCGAACCAAATGGGTTTTTACGACAATGGTTTCACGGTCATCATTAGACTTTTAATTCCAGATGTTTTTTTTTATTGAATTCAAGTTTCACCACCTCCCATGGTGGGATTCAAACCTGGGTCCCCAGGCAGTATCCTGAGTCTCTGGATTGCAAGTCCAGTGACAATACCACTACACCACTGCCTTCCCATGAATTGAGGTATATAAGAGGGTAGACATAGAGAGGATGCTTCCCCTTGTTGGACATTCGAGAAGCCATGATTTTAGGCTAAGGGGTGGCAGATTCAAAACAGAAATGCAGAGGAATGACTTCACTCAAAAGAACAAAGAACAAAGAACAGTACAGCACAGGAAACAGGCCCTTCGGCCCTCCAAGCCTGTGCCGCTCATTGGTCCAACTAAACCATTTGTTTGTATCCCTCCATTCCCAGACTGCTCATGTGACTATCCAAGTAAATCTTAAACGATGCCAGGGTGTCTGCCTCCACCACCCTACTTGGCAGCGCATTCCAGGCCCCCACCACTCTCTGCGTAAAAAACATCCCTCTGATATCTGAGTTATACCTCGCTCCTCTAACCTTGAGCCTGTGACCCCTCGTGATCGTCACCTCTGACCTGGGAAAAAGCTTCCCACTGTTCACCCTATCTATGCCCTTCATAATTTTGTACACCTCTATTAGGTCTCCCCTCATTCTCCGTCTTTCCAGGGAGAACAAGCCCAGTTTACCCAATCTCTCCTCATAGCTAAGACCCTCCATACCAGGCAACATCCTGGTAAACCTTCTCTGCACTCTCTCCAATGCCTCCACGTCCTTCTGGTAGTGCGGCGACCAGAACTGGATGCAGTACTCCAAATGTGGCCTAACCAGCGTTCCATACAGCTGCAACTTCATACTCCAGCTTTTATACTCTATACCCCGTCCTATAAAGGCAAGCATACCATATGCCTTCTTCACCACCTTCTCCACCTGTGCAGCCACCTTCAAGGATTTGTGGACTTGCACACCTAGGTCCCTCTATGTTTCTATACTCTTGATGGCTCTGCCATTTATTGTATAACTCCCCCCTACATTAGTTCTTCCAAAATGCATCACTTCGCATTTATCTGGATTAAATTCCATCTGCCATTTCTCCGCCCAATTTTCCAGCCTATCTATATCCTGCTGTATTGTCCGACAATGTTCATCGCTATCCGCAAGTCCAGCCATCTTCATGTCATCCGCAAACTTGCTGATAACACCAGTTACACCTTCTTCCAAATTTTTTATATATATCACAAATAGCAGAGGTCCCAGTACAGAGCCCTACGGAACACCACTGGTCACAGACTTCCAGCCGGAAAAAGACCCTTCGACTGTTACCCTCTGTCTCCTGTGGCCAAGCCAGTTTTCTACCCATCTAGCCATCTCTCCTTGTATCCCATGAGCCTTAACCTTCTTAACCAACATGCCATGAGGGACTTTGTCAAATGCCTTACTGAAATCCATATAGACGACATCCACGGCCTTTCCTTCGTCAACCGTTTTTGTCACTTGCTCAAAAAACTCCACCAAATTTGTAAGGCACGACCTCCCTCTTACAAAACCATGCTGTCTGTCACTAATGAGATTGTTCCGTTCTAAATGCGCATGCATCCTGTCTCTAAGAATCCTCTCCAACAACTTCCCTACCACGGACATCAAGCTCACTGGCCTATAATTAACCGGGTTATCACTGCTACCCTTCTTAAATAACGGTACCACATTCGCTATCCTCCAATCCTCAGGGACCTCACCTGTGTCCAATGAAGAGACAAAGATTTCCGTCAGAGGCCCAGCAATTACATCTCTTGTCTCCCTGAGCAGTCTAGGATAGATGCCATCAGGCCCTGGGGATTTGTCAGTTTTAATGTTACCTAAAAAACCTAACAGCTCCTCCCTTGTAATGGAGATTCTCTCTAAAGGGTCAACATCTCCTCTGAGACACTCCCAATCAACAAGTCCCTCTCCTTTGTGAATACCGCTGCAAAGTATTCATTTAGGATCTCCCCTATTCCCTTGGGTTCTAAGCATAATTCCCTTCCTTTGTCCCTGAGAGGTTCGACTTTTTCCCTGACAACTCTTTTGTTCCTAACATATGAATAAAATGCCTTAGGATTCTCCTTAATCCTGTCTGCAAAGAACATTTCGTGACCTCTTTTTGCCCTTCTAACTCCCCGTTTGAGTTCTTTCCTACTTTCTCTGTATTCCTCCAGAGCTCCATCTGTTTTCAGTTGCCTGGACCTAATGTACGCCTCTCTTTTCTTTTTGACCAGATCCTCAACTTCCCTGGTTATCCACGGCTCTTGAATCCTACCTTTCCTATCCTTCCTTTTTACAGGCACATGCCTGTCCTGCAGCCTTATCAACTGTTCCTTAAAAGACTCCCACATGCCAGACGTGGACTTACCCCCGAACAGCCTCTCCCATCAACGGCCACCAATTCCTGCCTAATCCGGCTATAGTTAGCCTTCCCCCAATTTAGCACCCTACCCTTAGGACAACACTCGTCCTTGTCCATTACTATCCTAAAGTTAACAGAGTTGTGGTCACTATTTGCCACATGTTCCCCTTCCGAAACTTTGACGACCTGACCGGGCTCATTTCCCAGAACTAGATCCAGTATAGCCCCCTCTCTAGTTGGGCTATCTACATACTGTTCCAAAGAACCTTCCAGTCGATTCCCGGCTCGGGTCACTGTCTGTCTGGAGTTTGCACATTCTCCTCGTGTCTGCGTGGGTTTCCTCCGGATGCTCCGGTTTCCTCCCACAGTCCAAAGATGTGCGGGTTAGGTTGATTGGCCATGCTAAAATTGCCCCTTAGTGTCCTGAGATGTGTAGGTTAGAGGGGTTAGTGGGTAAAATATGTAGGGATATGGCAGTAGGGCCTGGGTGGGATTGTGGTCGGTGCAGACTCGATGGGCCGAATGGCCTCTTTCTGTACTGTAGGGATTCTATTCTAGTACGCATTTTACAAATTCCTCCCTGTCCAGACCCCCAGCCCTAAGCACTTTCCAGTCTATACCAGGGAAATTGAAGTCTCCCACTACAACAACCCTATTTTTTCTGCACATGTCCAGAATCTCCTGACATATCCGTTCCTCCACTCCCCGTGGGCTGTTGGGTGGCCTGTAGTATACCCCCAGCATAGTGATTGCACCTTTCCTGTTTCTGAGCTCCACCCACAGCGACTCATTACATGACCCCTCTAAATTGTCCACCCTCTGCACCGCTGTAAAATGCTCCCTAACTAATACCGCTACTCCCCCACCTTTTTTAGCCCCTCCTCTGTCTCGCCTAAAACACTTATACCCCGGAATATTCAGCTGCCAGTCCTGTCCTTCTTTTAACCTTGTCTCCGTCACCGCAACCACATTCAAATTCCACGTAAGTGTTAAGGCCCTAAGTTCGTCTGTCTTACCCATTACGTTCCTCGCATTGAAGCAGATGCACTCCAGACCTCCAGGCCCACTCAGGTCATCCTGCTCCAGAATGCTCTTCTTCTTAGCTAGCCTTGCCCTGGCCCCCAGCTCGACCCCAGCCTCAGTACTTACTGACCTACTGTTTTGATCCCCACCCCCCTGCCACACTAGTTTAAACCCTGCCGAAACACTCTAGCAAAACTCCCAGCCAGGATATTTGTGCCCTTCCAGTTAAGGTGTAACCCATCCTTTCCATACAGGTGCCATCCTCTCTTGAAGACTTCCCAATGATCTATGAATTTGAAACCCTCCCTCTTGCACCAGTCCTTTAGCCACGTGTTCAATTGTAGAATCTCCCTGTTCCTGGCCTCACCAGCACTAGGCACTGGGAGCAGTCCAGAGATTGCTACCCTAGAGGCCTTATTTTTTAGCCTAGCACCCATCTCCCTGAATTGCTCTCGTATGACTCCCCCCTGCTCTTTCTACCTACGTCATTTTCACCAATGTGTACAATTACATTTGTTTGATTGCCTTCCCTTTTTAATATGCTTCCTACCCTCTCGGAGACATCCAGTACCCCGGCACCAGGGAGGCAGACTACTATCCTGGAGTCTCGTTCGCGCCCGCAGAACCGCCTGTCCGTGCCTCTAACCATCGCATCCCCCACCACTATTTCTCTCCTAATCCCCTTCTTTCCCTTCCCTTCAAAGGATGGCGAATCTGTGGAATTCTCTACCCCAGAGTGCAGCGGATGTTGGAACACTCAACAACTTTGAGGAGATGGATAGGTTTTTAATGAGTAATGGGATGAAGGGTTATCGGGAGCGGGCAGGAAGGTGGAGATGAGTCCGAGATGAGGTCAGCCATGATTGCATAGAATGGTGGAGCAGGCTCGAGGGGCTGAATGGCCTAACTCCTGCTCCTAGTTCTTATGTTCTTAGAGGTCAGGCAGCTTCAGTGGCGAGAGGAACAGAGTTCTTCAGCTTGATGGACTGCTGATGTGAAATGTTAACTCTGTCTGTCTCTCGACAGATGCTGCCCGAGTGTTCTCAGCCTTTTCTGTTTGAATTCACGTCCTTGCTGCATGAACTGTGCCAAAAGAATTCAAATCTCTTCAAGCTATTTTCAGAAGCTTTTGACTCTGGTGCCTAAGTCAATATTTTTTAGGGTCAGGTGGGGGCACTGGGGATAGGATGATGTATAACATTTTGACTGCCGCAGTCAAGCAATAAACGGTGGTCTCTTTGCCATCTGAAGGTTCAATTACTTTTGTCAGCCAAGATCCACGGGGACAATTCTTGCCCAACAGTGAACTCTGTTCATTCACTCATTCTCATAAAGAGATGTGAGAAATCTCAGGTAACACCTCTGCACCGTAAACACGTATTCTGCTTCCTGTTGACAAATCCAACACCAGCAGAATTGTTGAACAGGAAAATGTTGTTTCTTTCCCTCTCTGGTTTCCTGCATTTTCGGAAAGTCTTGTTTATCATTTCAATTGCAAATACCGCAGATTACCAAATGCTGGTGAATCAGGGCAATTCCAGGCAACCGCTACTGAATCGGAAGGGTGGCACGGTGGCACAGTGATTAGCACTGCTGCTTCACAGCGTCAGGGACCTGGGTTTGATTCCCAGCTTGGGTCACTGTCTGTGTGGAGTTTGCACATTCTCCTCGTGTCTGCGTGGGTTTCCTCCGGGTGCCCCGGTTTCCTCCCACAGTCCGAAAGACGCGCTAGTTAGATGCATTGGTCATGCTAAATTCTTCCTCAGTGTCCCCGAACAGGTGCCGGAGTGCGGCGACCAGGGGATTTTCACAGTAACTTAATTGCAGTATTAATGTAAGCCTACTGGTGACACTAATAAATAAACGTTAAACTTAAAGAAGGAGGAAGACATCCAGAAATTCAAAACTGTCATGCCCAAGTAAGGAATGTTATTTAGAGTGGTTTGTTATTTTTGTTTGATGGGATGTTGGTGCTGCTGGCAAGGGCAGCCCGTGTTGCCCGCTCCCCATTGCCTTTGAGAAGTCAGTGGTGAGTCACCTTGTTGAATTGCTGGTTCCCATAGCAGTTTGGTACAATCGTAACTTGTTAGGGCAGCTACGATTGCAGAATTATTAAATAATTGAATTTAAATTTTACCAGTTGGAATTTGAACCCATGCTCCCAGAATTCCTAGGCCTGCAGATTGCCAGTCTATTGACATTGCCTCTGTGCCATCATGCAGCAGGCAGCATGTTGGCCTTCATAATGAGAGGATTCGAGTACAGGAACAGGGATGTCTTGCTGCAGTTGTACAGGGCCTTGGTGAGGCCACATGTGGAATACTATGTGCAGTTTTAGTCTCCTTATCTGAGGAAGTGATTTAAAGTTTATTTATTAGTGTCACAAGTAGGCTTACATTAACACGACAGTGAAGTTACTGTGATAATCCTAAGTCGCCACACTCTGGCGCCTGTTCGGGTCCACTGAGGAAGAATTTAGCATGGTCAATGCACCTAACCAGCACATCTTTCAGACCATGGGAGGAAACCAGAGCACCCGGAGGAAACCCACGCAGACACGGGGAGAACATGCAGACTCCACACAGACAGTGACCCAAGCCGGAATCGAACCCAGGTCCCTGGTGTTGTGAGGCAGCAGTGCTAACCACTGTGCCACCGTGCCAATGTTCTTGCTATGGAGGGATTGCAGAGAAGGTTTACCAGGCTGATTCCTGGGATGACGGGACTGACTCATGAGGAGAAATTGAGTTGGTTAGGATTATATTTGTTGGAGTTCAGAAGTATGAGAGGGGAATCTCATAGAAAGTTAGAACATTCGATCAGGACTGGACAAGGTAGATGCAGGAAGGATGTTCCCGATGGTAGGGGTGTCCAGAACCTGGAGGTCACAGTCTCAGGGCAAACCATTTACGACGGAGACGAAGTGAAATTTCTTCATCCAGAGAGTGGTCAGCCTGTGGAATTCGCCACCACGGAAAGTAGTTGAGGCCAAAACATTGAGTGCGGAGTTTTCCCATCCTGTCCGTCACAGTGAATCGTAGCAGGCGGGACACGGATCATGCAATAGTCAGTTGACCTCAGGTGGGATTTTCCAGCCTTGTGGCAAGCAGGAGCAGTTAGATATAGCACTTGAGATGAAAGGGAACAAAGGATATACATGGAAGGTGACGTCAGGCTATTCAGTTGGATGATCAGCCATGATCATAATGAATGGTGGAGAAGCTCGAAGGGCCGAATGGCCTTATCCTGCTCCTATCTGCTATGTTTCTATGTTTCTATTTCTCCTGCATGTTAACAGGCTCACAATTTCTCCTGATTGGCATCATTTCCTGGCCATCCAGAATTGAACACAGTCCCCCAGGGAGTGTCCCTGACCTGTTAGCCAACTGCTGATACCAGGGAAGGAATAATTAACATGTTATTTTAAATTCAGTTCCAAAAGTTAAACACTCACTGAGGCTGTATTGACACAAGACCTTGTAATCATTCCGTGGATCAAAGAAGGCTGAGAGAGGGCAGCGGTGATGTGGTCGAATGGGCAAAGCAGTGGAAGATGGAATTCAATGTCAGTAACTGTGGGCGGGATTTTCCAGTCCTGCCCTCTGCTGGGATCATCCAGTCCTGCCAAAAATCAATGGGCTCTTGGCTGGGCTGCCCAACTGCCCGCTCTCCGCCCCGCCAGCGGGTCTCACCATGGTGGAGCTGGAGAATCACAGCCTGTGAGTTGTGCATTTAGATAACAATAGTAATAATCCTACTTTTAATCAGAAAACTGTCTGGTGTGGGAAGAGAAATGAGATTTGGGGGCTCAGGTTCATAAGTCGTAAGACGGATCAACCAAAATGGAGAAGACTAGATGAAATACTAATGGAAGACAGGTTTTAGACAAGGTACAGGATACAACATCTGAGATGTAATGGTCATTATTAAGCAGATACAGATTTAGCAAAAAGAGAAACCTTTGTTCAATATGGAGGCCGAAATATTGTAAACGGAACTATTAGAGTTAACGATTGAAGTATAGGTTGTGTCTAATTGGATGTATAAAAATAGGTGACTGAAAGAGAGAATAAAGGCCTGCCTTTTACTTTCCAGGGGAGGGCCTGGGTGTGATGCTCTGTCGGAGAGTTGGTGTGGGCCTGATGGGCCAAATGGCCTCTTTCCACTCCGTTGGGATTCAATAGTTTGAAGTCTTTGATTATAGCACAACTCCCTGTGTCTCATGCAGCACCCTGTTTGGATCCCTCGGGCAGGTTTTCACCCCATCACCCCAGTCCTTGGTGAGTTACATTCCACTTCAGATTTCAAACAGTCTCATCTTCATTGTCAACTCAAGCGTTGCCAATCTCCATCCTAGCTCCGTAACCTCGCTCAGCATCACTGCTCCACTTAAACCTCCATTGCTGAGTCCAATTCTTGTACATCTCACCCTCTCTTTGCCCTATCATTGGTGGTTACACCTTCAGCTGCCCTCGTAAAACTACCAAAGACAGGAAACTTAGCTTTGGTATTTCACCTTGTTGCTGTCAGTCTGTTCCAGATTGTAACAAAACGTACAACAAGTATTTACATAATGTCTTCAACACAGAAACGTGGCACAAGGGGGCGTTATCAGACAGAATTTTAAACCAAGCCCATAAGGCGGATATAAGGCAGATGACCAAATGCTTGGCTGAAGAGAGATGTTTTAACAAGAGAGTGGAAAGAAGAGAGAAAGATGGAGAGATTTAGAGATGGAGTGCAGTGGTCGAGCTGGCTGAACACATGGACATCAATGATGGGGCAAGGTGGGCCCAACAACCTTATGCCCCAGAGGTATGAGTGCGACCAACTGAGCCATGGTTATAGCACGACAATTTTGCTAAATAGGATAAAGTTCGATCCAACTGCTCAAAGCTGGGCATCATGAGGCACTGTAGGTGTCACTAGCAGAATTGTATACAGCCACATAGCCTGGCATATCCCTCAATCTGCCATTATCATGAAGCCAGGTTAATGAGGTGTACAGGCGAACAAGCCAGGAATAACACCAGGCATACTTAAAAATGAGATTCCAACCTGATGAAGCTTCAACACAGAAGTACATCCATGCTGAACAAAAGCAGCAACATGTGATAGAGCTATGTGATCCCACAACCAGTGGGAAGGATCACAGCCCCGCAGTCCTTCCATATTCAGTCATCAATGGTGATGGACAATTAAATAATGAACGAGAGGATACGACTCCACAAATATCTCCATCTTCAGGGGCTCAGCATGTCAGTACAAAAGACAAAACTGAAGCATTTGCAACCATCTTCACTTTGAATGCTGAGGCCATCTCAGCCTCTTCCTGAAGTCCCCAGCATCACAGGTACCTATCTTCAAACCAATGTGATTCACTGCACTTGATATCAAGGATCTGCTAAACACACTGGATACAATGAAGACTATGAATGCTGACAATATCCCGACTGTAGTACTGAAGAATTAGCCTAGCCAAGCTGTTCCAGTACACTGGCATCTACCCGGCAATGTGGAAAATTGCCCAGGCTACATCTAACACGGACAATTACTGTCCCGTTAGTCTACTTTCGATCATTAGCAAAGTGATTCAAAGCGTTACCGACAAAGCTTTTGAGTGTCACTTACCAGGCAATAACTTGCTCACTGATGCTGGACAATTGGCTCCTGACAAATATAGGCAAAAGAGCTGAACTCAGGTGAGGTGAAGGCAACATTTGACTGAGTGGTCAAGCAGTCTTATCAAAGCTGGTGTCAATGGGAATCAGGGGGAAAACTCTCCACTGGTTAAAATTATACCTGGCACAAAGGAAGACAGCTGTGGTTGCTGGAGACCAATCATCACCAGCCGGGACATCACTGCAGGAGTTCCTCAGGGTAGTGTCCTAGGCCCAGCCATCTTCCTCTGCTTCGTCAGTGACCTTCCTTCCATCAACAGGTCAGAAGTGGGGATGTTTGCTGATAATTGCACAATGTTCAGCACCATTTGCGACTCCTCAGATACTGAAGCAGTCCATGTTCAAATGCAGCAAAATCTGGACAATATTCAGGCTTGGACTGACAAGTGGCAAGTAACATTCGCGCCATGTCAGGTAATGACCATCTCCAAAGAGTGAATCTAACCATCTCCCGGTAACATTCAATGACATTACCATCACTGAATTCCCCACTATCAACATGCCGGAGGTTACCATCGACCAGAAACTGAACTGGACTAGCCATATAAATACTGTGGCTACAAGAGTAGATCAGAGGCTGGGGATCTTACAGCGAGTAACTCACATCCTCCCTCCACAAACCAGTCCACCATCTATAAGGCACAAGTCAGGAGTGTGATGGAATACTCTTCATGTGAAACAATCTAAGACAAAGCAGCCTGCTTGATTGACACTAGAACACAGATATAATGCAATGCTCATTCACTGAAGGAAGGAGGAATCTGGAGCCAGTATTTCTTCTACATAGATTTAGAACAGAGCTCCAGACTCCCCCCCCCCCCAAACTCTGGAGAAGGAAACCGGTTCCTATACATACCTAAGAATAATGCCCTAACTTCTCCCCAGTTAGTACTAGCTGTTCACTTAGAACTGGAACATACACTTCATTGTGACAGAATTGCAACATTAACAAACACCACCACTCCAAAGAGTGAATCTAACCACCACTCCAAAGAGTGGTGGTTAGATTCCCTCCAAGCCACACACCTTCCTGACTTGGAAATATATGCCAATCCTGCACTGTCGCTCGGTCAAAATCATGGAATTCTGTCTAACAGCACTGTGACTGCAGCAGTTCAGGGAGTCAGCTCACCATCACTTCCTCAAGGGCAACTCGAGGTGGACACTAAATGCCGGCCTCGCCATTGATGCCCACATCCTATGAATGAGTAAAAAGTTCAGAATGTCCTTCGGACTTTCTGAGTCATCCCAAGACTGGGAAATTACTCGGGCAGCTTGAATAACTTTACTCCTTGGGCATCTGAGCTTTCCCTCTGACAGTTTCCATCAGCTCACTGCGATGACTAATCATTTCGTTTCTTAGATGTGAGGAGCAGGGGAGTCACACATCACCAATTTTATTGGCCACAGGTGGCCTTTCTTTCAGACTAGGATCTAAACTCTGCATTTCCCTCACTAACCTTTACTGCTTCTCTATATTTCTTTCCTCCTTTACGAAGCTCCTTAAAGCATCCTTCTCTGACCAAGCCCATTTGGCCTAATATTTAATTATTAGTCACAAGTAGGCTTACATTCACACTGCCTGTTCGGGTACACTGAGGGAGAATTTAGCACGGCCAATGCACCTAACCAGCACATCTTTCAGACTGTGGGAGGAAACCGGAGCACCCGGAGGAAACCCACGCCGACACAGGGAGAACTTGCAAGTTCCGCACAGACAGTGACCCAAGCCGGAAATCGAACCCAGGTCCCTGGCGCTGTGAGGCAGCAGAGCTAACCATTGTGCCACTGTGTCGCACTCACTGGGTCACTGTCTGTGTGGAGTCTCCCCATGTCTGCGTGGATTTCTTCCGGGTGCTCCAGTTTCCTCCCACTGTCTGAAAGATGTGCTGGTTAGATGCAATGGCCGTGCTAAATTCTCCCTCAGTGTCAGGAGATTAGCAGGGTAAATACATGGGGTTACGGGGATAGGGCCGGGGTTGGACTGTTGCCGATACAGGCTCAATGGGCTGAATGGCCTCCTTCCGCACTGCATGGATTCTATGAATCTATGATTCTATGATCTTCCATGATTATTCTCCTGATATTATTCAATCATTTAATTTGATGCGTTTACTGGAACGTTCTTTTTGCTGTGTTTATTTTCTCTGTTTTATTCTGCTGCTCCTCTCACAATGACAAAAACAGGTAAGGGACAGCATCCTTCAAGTTGGGAGGGTTGGACCGAGGGAGGGTGGTTTAGGATGGTCATTGTGAAAAATACCTGTCTACTGTCACGTAATCCTTTCATTTCCTTCTGCACAATGTTTCTGGACAGGACCAAGGCCTGTTGTGTTGCCTGGAGGCACAGAGGATAGTCACGTATCACATTTACGCTGTGACAGCACAAGGAAATCCAGAGAGAAAGAGAGAGAGAGAGAGACAGGCAAAATATTGCTACAATCTCCCAGAGTTTGCAGTGACACTATACTTACTGAAGAAGGGAAACCACATCACCTCCATTCTGGGATCAGACTGAAGGGATCTTTGCAGTTCAGGTTGGGAACCTCACTGATATCTGAAAATCAGATGGTACAGCTATTAATACAAAGAAGACTTACATTTATACAGAGCCCGCCATAACCTCAAAACATCCCTTACCACTTTATAACCAATTAAACTGGAAAGGGCTGCAAAATTGGGTGAGGAAAGGAGGGGGACAGGTGATAGTCATGGAGTCACACAGTGCAGAAAAGGCCATTCAGCCCATCGAGTCTGCACCTACAATAACTACCACTAAAGGCAAGCTGATCCCATTTTCCTACACTTGTCCCATATCCTTGAATGTTATGATATTTCAAGTGCTCATCCAAATACTTTTTAAAGGTTGTAAGCTTTCCAGACTTCCCAGGCCGTGCATTTCAGATTCCCACCACTCCCTGAGTGAAAAATCTGTTTCTCAAATCATCTCTGAATCTCCTGCCCCTTACCCTAAATCTATGCCCCCTCGTGGTTGACCTGTCAACCAAGGGGAACAGCTGCTTCCCATTCACCCTGCCCAAACCCCTCATAATCTTATACACCTCAATCATCTCCCCCCTCAGCCTTCTCTGCTCTAGAGAAAACCATCCAAGCCTATCCAGTCTCTCCTTATAGCTCAAATGCTCCATCCCAGGCAACATCCTAATCGTTGCGGGAAATGGCCCAGCACCAGCTACACCTCTAGAGGCTCCTCACCCACCTCCAAAAATAAATTGTTGGCCACTCGCCTCATTGACAGCAGCAGCCAGAGCATTACCCCCACAGTAGGAGCACTGTGTGTTGTCATGACTAGAGGTTATAGGAGTCAGATCAGAGATCTTACTGGATTTTACTCGCACACACAGGTATTAATGAGCAAGCAACACGTTTAAACACTTACCGGCAGGAGACTCATTAGGGTCTGGGAGGACCAGCAATCCTGGTTATTCCTAAAAAGTCCTCAATAGAGGATTTAATTCTATATTTATAACAGCCTTGGCACACACCTACTGTTACGGTTTCTTTGTCTGCAGCTCTCACTGATGCTGACTCACACGTTATATGAATGGTTTCAGCACAAGACTGCGAATTAGGGACTCTTTGACTCTTATCTACAACAATTCTCAAGGCTGCTGAATCCTGCATTCCTTAATTTGCCACACTGATCCCGTGCCTCAGTATGTTTCTATATAACGCCGCATTGACTTGACTTCGCTCTGCAGAGAGGAAAAGGCCATTGACTGGAACCATTTGGTTATGGTCTGTCGTTCTCGAGGCTGAGTAGTTAGGGGTTGCAGAGTCTGAACCACATCGAGACCAGCTCTGGATTAGCTGTAACTTTGTGAAGAAGGGGGTTTAGCAGAAAATGACGCACAACTTTACTTCCCCCACACATTCTCCCTTTAGAAAGTATCACAATCATGTTTGTTGCAGTTTTCTGTTTAACGAGCACATTCTCTATCTAAAGATAAACATTCTCCCAGCTCAGCAACATATTTTGAAATATGCTGATCCAGGGACTTTTTTGGGTGTTTTTTTTAAAACTCAGATGTTTTCTTCACTGAACCGTGTGAAATGAACAGCCTGAATGACTCCCTCTCTGTGCTTGCCTCGCTCTCTCTGTCTCTCATTGTCTCTCTCGCACATCCTCTTGGGTAGTTTTCCAGCTCGCCACCTGGCCATTATCCCATATGTACATAAGTCACCCACAAGACCCTCCCCCCGCCACCGAGATTCTTATTTCATCAATTGCGACGGAAAGATCATTTGGGAGGGGTGTGTAGCTGGCTTACAACTCATTATCTTCTGTTAATGCTTCCATCCAAAGTTGAATTTATACCCATAGAAACTTTCCCTTTAAATAAGTAATTTACAGTTCTATTAGTTTATTTATTGGTGTCACAAGTAGGCTTACATTAACACTGCAATAAAGTTACTGTGAAAAATCCCTCAGTCACCACACTCCAGCACCTGTTCGGGTACACTGAGGGAGAATTTAGCATGGCCAATCCACCTAACCAGCACGTCTTTCAGACTGTGGGAGGAAACCGGAGCACCCGGAGGAAACCCACGCAGGCACGGGGAGAACGTGCAGACTCCGCACAGACAGTGACCCGAGGCTGGAATTGAACCTGGGTCCCTGGCACTGTGAGTCAGCAGTGCTAACCACTGTGCCACCGTGCACCACCCCCAAAATTACCTAAAAAAAGGTTGGGCCGCATAATCCACCCAATCTCACGATCAGCCATTGTGCATAACACGTTTTCATCTTTCTCTCTTATAGATGTTTGAATCCCTTATGATAGTCTTTAAGTTGCAGTTTCCTCCCACAGTCCAAAGATGTGAGGGTTAGGTGGACTGTCCATGCTAAATTGCCCCTTTGTGTCCCAGGATGTGTAGGTTAGGGGGATTAGCGGGGTAAGTATGTGGGGTTATGGGCAGAAGGCCTGGGTAAGATACTCTGTTGGCGAGTCGGTTTAGGCTCGATGGGCCAAATGTCCTCCTTCTGCATTGTAGGGATTCTATTCTGTGATCTGCGACTGAAAGATGTGCTGGTTAGGTGCATTGGCCGTGCTAAATTCTCCCTTGGTGTAACCCGAACAGGCACCAGAATGTGCCGACTAGGGGATTTTCACAGTAACTTCATTGCAGTGTTAATGTAAGCCTACTTGTGATACCAATAAATAAACTTTAAACTTAATAAATAAACTTAATGATCTACTCCAGCTGCATTTCAGCATTCACTGCTCATATAAAAGGTCAGTAGAAATTCAGGAGTGAACTTTCACTGATTGCGAAACTCTCTCCTACACACGGTCATTCACGCTCAACAGTTCAAGATTCAGACTTAGCTATTCGCTGGGTTGTTATGGTTACTAGATAATGTGGCACTATAAGTCTGCTTCATACAATATTTCCAGTTTTCTTCTGTTCAATAAGAATGCTTTTATTTATTAAAAAATGCAATTTTTAAAAATAAAATAATGACTCAGGAGAAATCTGAAGGCTACAAAGAACGTATTCACCGCTCTCGAGCTGTCAGGTGAATCACACAAGTTAAGATCAGAGAAGCTGTGTTCCCTGAAGCAGCTGACTCACCATCATTTCAATGGAAGCTTCCGGAAAAGGCCAGCCTCTTGCCTGCTGCTGCGAATGCCAATCGATCTCCTTAAAGCAACACTCATAGGTATGACACTACAGTGTCCTTATTGTCAAGCAATCACCTGAATGAAAAGTTCAATCCAAATTTTATTTTTAAAGATGAGTTATAGATTTTTATTTACAAAATGTTACGGCCTCAATTTTCCTTCCCTGTTACTTTCACTCAAGTAATCAGGAACAGCGGTGAATTAGACATCCCTAGTTAGAAGGTCACCTACCTTGCATTGAGTTAGTCAAATCCCTATCTCCCTTTTGTTATAAAACTATAAGCCGCAGGAAGTAGGCCATTCAGCCCATCAAGCCGGCTCCACCATTCAATGAGACCATGACTGATCTGAAGTGATAATCCTCAACTCCACTTTCCCACCTTATCCCCATAACCCTCGATTCCCTGACTGATTAAAAATCTGTCTATCTCAGCTTTGAACATATTTAACGACCTGGCCTCTACAGCCCCAGCCATGCTGGTTAGGTGCATTGGCCATGCTAAATTCTCCCTCAACGTATCTGAACAGGCGCCGGAGTGTGGCAACTAGGGGAATTTCACAGTAACTTCATTGCAGTGTTAATGTAAGTTTACTTGTGACTAATAAGTAAACTTTAGTTTACTTTTCTCTGCAGTAATGAATGACACAGATTCACTACCCTCCAAGAGAAGAAATTCTTCCTCATCTCTGTCTTAAATGGGTGACACCTTACTCTGAGATAATGCCCTCTGGTCCTAGACTCTCGCACAAGGGGAAACAGCCTCTCAGCATCTACCCTGTCAAGGAGAATTCCATATGTCTCAATAAAGTCGCCTCTCACTCTTTTAAATGCCAATGAGTACCGGCCTAACCTACTCAACCTCTCCTCATGAGAAAATCCTTCCATACCTAGGATCAACCTAATGAACCTTCTCTGGACTGCCTCCAATGCAGTATATCTTTCCTTAGATGATGGAGCCAAAACTGTTCACTGTACTCCTGGAGTGGTGTAACTAGTGCCTTGTATTGTTTTAGCAAGACTTTCCCATTTTTATTAATGTTCTCTCCTCCCCTGAAGGCAGTGACTCCTTGCTGTGCAATGGCTCCATATTGGGTCACCTCCAATCCTAAATCCAAATGGTTATCATGAATGTAAACCATAAGGGTGAGGATTAAACTATTTAACTGGGGAGAGTATCACATTCAAGCAAGAGTCTACTCCCGTCCACCATCTATTCATGGATTCCTGCAACTGGATCATAACCAAGAATAGGAACTCTTGGTTGGGTACAGCACATCCTTCTCACTACCCTAACTCAAATCATCAAACTCAACATCAACAGGGACAAACAGACTAAACTAAGAGCTCACCAGTCAGTATGAACATACACACTAGGATCAGGAGTAGGCCAATTGGCCCCTCAAACCTGCTCTGCCATTCAATAAGCTCATAGCTGATTTGATGGTAACTGTAAAGTCCTAACTGTGTTAGGGGTTGTGGGTTTTAAACAAAAGGTTTGCACACAGAGATTCAAACTAACAACAGCATATTTATTGAGGAACTGTTGCCTGTACAGAGTAGAAACTGAAACTAAAATAGCAGCCTCTTGAAACTCTCCAATGACATCACTATCAAATCATGTGATCAACTCTTAAAGCAAACATGTAACCTTTTAAATATATAACGATAACCTCAACTCCACATTCCCATCTGCCCCTGATACCCTTTCACCCCTTTGCTTATCAGGAATCTATCCAGCTCTGCTTTAAAAATATTCACAGATTCTGCTTCCACTGCCTTCTGAGGAAGAAAGTTCCAGAGATTCAATAGCCCCTGAGAGAAAAGAATTCTCCTCATCTATATCTTAAATGAGCGACCACTTATTTTTAGATGGTGACACTGAGTTCTGGATTTTCCCACAACAGGAAGCATCCTCTCCACATCCATCCTGTCAAGACTCCTCGCGATCTTAAAGGTTTCGATGAAGTGTTACATCCTCTCACTAGATGAGCTCACAGAATCATAGAGCTATTCGTGAATTCCTTTTAGACTTCTAGATATACGAGCCAAGAATACCTGTGACATTTTGTCCAAGAAGCAAGGATTCCCTGGGGCTGAAGGCCCTGGTGATCACGGTGGAATCCGGGGCCTGGTGATTACGGTGGAATCTGGGGCCTGGTGATCACAGTGGAATCCGGGGCCTGGTGATCACAGTGGAATCCAGGGCCTGGTGATTTCAGTGGAATCCAGGGCCTGGTGATCACAGTGGAATCCAGGCCCTGGTGATCACAGTGGACTCCAGGCCCTGGTGATCACAGTGGAATCCTGGGCCTGGTGATCACAGTGGAATCCAGGGCCTGGTGATCACAGCGGAGTCCAGGGCCTGGTGATCACAGTGGAATTCAGGCCCTGGTGATCTCAGTGGAATCCAGGGTCTGGTGAGCACAGTGGAATCCAGGGTCTGGTGATCTCAGTGGAATCCGGGCCTGGTGATCACAGTGGAATCTGGGGCCTGGTGATTACAGTGGAATCCAGGGCCTGGTGATCACAGTGGAATCTGGGGCCTGGTGATTACAGTGGGATCCAGGATCCGGTGATCACAGTGGAATCCAGGGGCTGGTGATCACAATGGAATGCAGGGCCTGGTGATCACAGTGGAATCCAGGATCTGGTGATCACCAGTGGGATCCAGGATCCGGTGATCACAGTGGAATCCAGGGGCTGGTGATCACAATGGAATGCAGGGCCTGGTGATCACAATGGAATCCAGGGCCTGGTGATCACAGTGGAATCCAGAGCCTGGTGATCACAGTGGAATCTAGGATCTGGTGATCACAGTGGAATCCAGGATCTGGTGATCATGGTTGAATCTTTGGCAGCAGAGGTTTCACCTCCCCACTGATAATAACAATAACTTTAATTCTTGTATCCTGGTGCTGGCTCCGGGGTGAGAGGGCACACATTCCGTGCTGCTTGCTAAAACCAATGGTACGTATACGGATGCAGGCATACACGCCACACAGAGAATTACTCTTCAGGATTCAGATAACCATTATTCCTGGAGACAGTGACTGCTATTTCATCAGAATCTTTGGCCAGAGTAGCTGGTGTACTTTTGTCGGTGAATGAGAAGGTGTCAATTCCCCATGCCGAACCTGCCAACCTGTTAATGACTTACTCCTTGTAGCTGTTGGCACTGCCATTTACAGTCTAATGATTAGTTAAAGCAGTGGTTCCAGTGGGTTGGGCACTCATGCTGGGATTTTTATGGTGTTGTTTAAATCACACGTGACATTGCCTCTGTCAAATATTCCTGAATAGAGTAAGTGCATTTTAACCTCAGTGCCCTCTGACATCCCTCCTCCTGGCACCGTGGTGAATAAAGTGCAAATTGTTGGCGTTACACAATCTGTACATTGTGCATCTTGCTTCTTTTGACAATACAACTGTTTCCCTACCAAATATTTCCCCGTTGTTTAAAATGTACACACGCAACTATCACTCACCCGGGAAAATAGTGAAGGTAAAATGTTGATTGGAGATTTATTCTAGCCGATTGAATCAGCTCATCCCAGCAGTTCCTCTATTGCTTGCCAATTTACAGTTAAGGAGTTACTCTTTGTACTTTGTCGAACGATAACTTCAGCTCCAAACTGGTTGTTTATTAAGCTAAGCTGCTCTCAACTCATTTCGCAAACACTGAAATGATTGGTTGGTTATGATTTTGGTAAATACAACTCAGCTGGAACAGACTGTTTGGTCTGAGTGTATTTTCACACACAACACTGGAAAGTCAGAGACCGGATTTGAGTCCAAGTTCACGCATCGTCAGTCCGACGGATCTGCTCCTCTCTGCACTTTACAGAGCACTGGTCTCCTTGGCAAAGAAACAGCAGGAGTGAGATGAGGAGATTATTATTATTGTTTTGAATGCATTTAATTATGATCTGGAAAACATTGTCCGAAAGCAGATTCAATAATAACTTGCAACAGCAAACTGGAAAAGTGCTCGGAGGAGAATGGTTTTGGGGTTATGGGAAAAGGGCAGGAGAAAAGGGTGGTTCTTTCAGAGAGTTGGCACTGACACAACCAACCAAGTGGCCTGGTCTTGTGATGTATCATTTTATGATTCTATGCTAGCTGCATTTAATAGTAATCTCCCGCTTATATATGTACCACCGTGGTATTTTAATACGTTCACCTGCTTGTGATGGAGTATTTGAGCTATGAAGAGAGGTTGGATAGGCTGGGGTTGTTTGCTTTAGAGCAGAAAAGGCCGAGGGGGGACATGATTGAGGTGGATATAAAGCAACTGGTTTTTTTTATTCATTTGTGGGACATGGATGTCGCTGACTGACCAGCATTTATTGCCCATCCCTAGTTGCCTGAGGGTAGTTGAGAGTCAACCACATTGCTGTGGCTCTGTAGTCACATGTAGGCCAGACCGGGTAAGGACGGCAGATTTCCTTCCCTAAAGGGGCATTAGTGAACCAGATGGGTTTTTCCGACAATTGACAATGGCTTCATGGTCATCAGTAGACTCTTAGTTCTAGATATTCTTTATTGAATTCAAATTCCACCATCTGACATGGCAGGATTTGAACCCGGGTCCCCAGAACATTAGCTGAGTTTCTGGATGAATAGTCTAGCGATAATACCACTAGGCCATCGCCTCCACATTCGTTGAAGGTTCAATAACGAGGGGGCATAATTTTAAGGTGAGGAGCAGGTCTGTGTGGAGTTTGCACATTCTCCTCGTGTCTGCGTGGGTTTCCTCCGGGTGCTCCGGTTTCCTCCCACAGTTCAAAGATGTGCGGGTTAGGTTGATTGGCCAGGTTAAAAATTGCCCCTTAGAGTCCTGAGATGTGTAGGTTAGAGGGATTAGCGGGTAAACATATGTGGGGGTAGGGCCTGGGTGGGATTGTGGTCGGTGCAGACTCGATGGGCCGAATGGCCTCCTTCTGCACTGTAGGGTTTCTGTGACTTCTCTGTGAGCAGCAGGTTTGAAGGGCATCTGAGGAAAACAGAGTGTGATGGGAGTCTGGAATGCGCTGGAGAGTAGTAGAGGCAAGAAACCTCACAACCTTTAAAAAGTAATTGGATGAGCACTTGAAATGTCAGAACACTCAAGGCAATGGGCTAAGTGCTGGGAAATGGGATTAGTGTAGATTTAGTCAGTGTAAGTGTTTTTAAGTCAGTGTTTTGTCAGTGCAGACACGATGGGCCAAAGGACCTCTTCTGTGCTGTATGATTCTATGACTATGAGAGGGACAGTGTCTCAGTTTCTCTGTCTGAAAGACAGCACCACCAACAGTGCTGAGGAAATAATGTGCTCAAGTCTTGAGTGAGGGACGAAGCTGTGACCTCCTGACTGCAGAGGCAGGAGTGCTCCCACTGAGCCAAGACACTGTGTGAGTTCTTGCTATCATAGAATCATACAATCCCTACAGTGCAGAAGGAGGCCATTCAACCCATCGAGTCTGCACCGACCGCAATCCCACTCAGGCCCTATCCCCTTAACCCCACATATTTACCCTGCTAATCCCCCTGATACGAGGGTCAATTTATCATGGCCAATCAACCTAACCCCGCACATTTTTGGACTGCGGGAGGAAACTGGAACACCCGGAGGAAACCCACGCAGACACGGGGAGAACATGCAAACTCCACACAGACAGTGCCCCGAGGATGGAATTAAACCCGGGTTCCTGGCACTGTGAGGCAGCAGTGCTAACCACCGCCATGCTGCCATTTGTTGATTAAATAGATGTTTAAATTCTATGATTCTATGATTTCTATGATTATTCACACCTACACTAGCCCCTGCACCACAAAGGTATCATTGAGCATTGGACGTTGGAAATCCCCACCCAGAGTAGTTTCTGCGCCCTTGCCACCCTCAGTGCTCCCTCCAGGTGATGTTCAACATGGAGGAGTACTAATTCAGCAGCTGAGGTGGGAGGTATGTGGTAATCAGCAGGAGGTTTCTTTGCCCATGTTTGACCCGGTGCCATAAAACTTCATGGGGTTCTGAGTCGACGTTGAGGGATCCCAGAGCAACTCCCTCCTGGCTGTACACCACTGTGCCACCACCTGGTATACAGTGCCACTGTGCCACCACCTCTGGCAGCTTGATGGGATGCTGATGGTGGTGTTTAGGACATTATCTGTAAGGTACGATTCCATGGACATGACTTTGTCAGGCTGTTGCTTGACTAGTCTGTGAAACAGCTCTCCCAATTTTGGCACAAGCCCCCAGATGTTATAAGGAGGACTTTGCAGGGTGGACAGGGCTGAATTGGTTGTCATTTCTGGTGTCTACATCAATGCTAGGTGAGCTGTCCAGTTTCTTTCCTTTTAGACTTTGTCGTGGTTTGATACAACTTGCTAGGCCAGTCCAGAGGGCATTTTAGATTCAACCACATTGCTGTGGCTCTGCAGTCACATGTAAGCCAGACCAGGTAAGGACGGCAGATTTCCTTCCCTAAAGGACATTAGTGAACCAGATGGGGTTTTACAACAATCGACAATGGTTTCATGGTCACGATTAGGCTAACCTTTCATTCCAGATTTATTAATTGAATTTGAATTTCACCAGTTGCTGTGATGGGATTTGAACCCATGTCCCCAGAGCATTTGACTGGGCCACTATATTACTAGTCCAGTGAAGTTACCAATATTCTATTGGCTCCCCCAAAACATGATGATGGACCAATTCAATGGAGGTTAATGGGTGCCAATGCCTTCTTAGGGCATGGTACCCAAAGGAGTATCAATAATGGTTGAGGAATAAAATCTGCCACCCTGACCCAGTGTGGCCTACAGGTGAATCTGAACCCACAGTCGTGGCCTAGCGAGTGATGAAGTTGTTTAGGGATGAGCAATAAATGTTGGACTTGCCGCTGTTGTCAATATCCCTCGAGCAAATGAAGATCTACCTATCTGGACTTCTTCATCTGCCTGAGATAAATTTTTGAATGGACCTACCTTGCATTAAGTTGATCTTTCTCTACACCCTAGCTATGACTGTAACACTACCTTCTGCACTCTCTCCTTTCCTTCCCTATGAATGGTATGCTTTGTCTGTATAGCGTGCAATAAATATTTTTCACTGTATACTGATACATGTGACAATAATAAATCAAATCAGATCAAATCAATAAGCTGGAAGGTGAAGGTGGCAGGACAGGTTAACAAAGCCGTTGTAAAATACTGTGTCTTCCTGGCCTTTATAAATAAGATGCATACGCCTGAATTCTACCGCCCCACCTGCCACAGGAGTCGGAGCGGGCGAGTGGCGGACAATGGAAATGTCCACTGACCTCGGGTGGGATTTTCCAGACTTGGGTTGAATGAGGCTGTAAAATCCCACCCATAAAGCATAAAGGTGAGGACATTCCACTGAACTTGTATGAAACTAGGTCAGCCTCCATTGGAGTATTGTGTCCAATTCTGGACACCATACTTCAGGGAGGAGTGAAGGCTTTGGGGACCACTGCCTGGCCATGTCTCTGTCCCCGAAGGTCTATACTTAGCTTTACACCTCCAGGGAGACTCCAAAGACAGGTTGACGTCTCTATGAACCTGTTGTAAACAGGTTTCATCAGCGTGACATCACATTGGCACGGTGTCAAAACACAATGGAGGAGTCAATATCTGATGGGGGCGCGGGTTAATAATATTTAAATACATTCAAATCAATGCAAAGCATGTTCGCACCCATAACAGGCGTGAAGCTAGCGAGGGTCGGAGAAGATCCAAAAACCTCGCCATTTTTAAACTACAACTCCTTCGCAATAAAGGCCAAAATGCCGTTTGCCTTCTAACTACTTGTTGAACCCGCCTGCTAGCTTTTTGTTCATTCATGCACTCAAACACCTAGATCCCTCTGTACTTCACTCACCTGCAGTCTCTCTCCATTTAGATAATAATCTGCCTTTGATTCCTCCAACCAAAGTGTATGACCTCACACTTCCCCACATTAAACTCCATTTGCCAGATTTTCACCCAGTCGCCCAATCCATCCATATCCCATTGCAATCATAATATCCTCATCACAACATGCCCTTCCACCCAGCTTCATATCATCGGCAAAGCTGGAAACCTTACATCCTGTTCCTTCCTCCAGGTCCGATTGGCTCTAGTTTTATTAGGGCTCCATAAAGCTACACTCGGTCAAATGTGGCCTTGATGTCAAGAGCAGTCACTCTCACCTCACCAAGGTTGTAATGAGGTCAGGAGCTGAGTGACCCTGGCAGAACCCAAACTGAGCATCAGTGAGCAGGTTATTGATGAGTAAGTGTTTCTTGATAGTACTGTTACGACGTCTTCAGCAACCCAGCAGACGGAGCGCAGCGTAGATACACGTGGTCGCGGCCTGATGGGTCTGCCCGCTCCAGGATCGACTTCATGTTTGTATCCCGTGCGCTCACGGTCAGGTCCACCGACATCAATCCGGTGTTCTTTTCTGACCACTGCCTCCTGCTGGCCGACTGTCAGCTGGAGGAAAACCAGAAAGTGGGCAGGGGGTTCTGGAAGCTAAATGACCCCAGAGAACTTTGAAGAACCCAAAAGGGTTTACCATGGTTGGAGAACCGTGAAACCCTTCTTTGAGTCTCCATCGTTCTGGTGGAAAACCGTCAAAGACAACATCAAGAGGTTCTTCATCTGCAAAGGGGTTCAGAAGGCCAGAGAGAGACGGGGGGAAATGTCCCGACTCCAGAAAAGCTTGCAGGAGCTACTCCAACTGCAGTCGGTGGGGGTTGATGTCAAGGAGGCTCTCCGGGAGGTGAAGAGCCAGCAAATCTCGCTCTTTGCCTCGGAGGCCTCCAAGGTCATCTTCCGATCCAGGGTCCGCTCCGTGGAGCAGGATGGAACGTGATGCGCGATTGATTCACACGGGAGGCTAGGACGTACCCGGAAATAAAGGCTTTTATTCACAACAAGATTGGAGCACACTACTTAACAATACTATCCCAGACTAAGGGCTACTAGGAAGTAGCAGTGACCTTTATACTCCTGTAAGAAGGCGGAGCCAAACGGAGTGTACCACATAAACAATAATAACAGGTGGAACACCCAAACCCTAACCCCAACAGTAACAAGAGTAACATATGTTCAAGTACCCATAGTGGTAACCATCTATGGTTCACCACAGAACGTGCTTGCATTTCTTCTTCCAAAAGGTGCACAGAGAAACCTCTGTGATCAGAAGCCTGAAGGAAGAAGATGGCTCTGTAAGGTCATCGCAGTCTGACATTCTGAGGATCTGCAAATCCTTCTATGCCGGACTGTATGACCTGAAGCCGACAGACAGCACGGCCTCCCAGTCTTTCCTGTCGTCTATCACGCAGATCTTAGACGACGGCGAGCGGGAGAGCCTGGACAGACCAGTATCTCTGGATGAGCTGACAAAGGCCGTCGAGTCCTTTCAGAAGGGTAAAACTCCCAGAAGCGATGGCTTACCGGCCGAGTTTTACTCGGCGTTGTGGGACTTGACGGGCCCGGGCATTCCCCTCATCTACAAGCAGAAGGGGGAAAGGGAAGAAATTAGAAATTGGCGACCCATTTCACTATTGGACGTGGACTATAAAATTCTAGCCAAGGTCATCGCCAACTGGGTCAAGTCTGCTCTGGGGTCAGTGATCCATCCTGATCAAACCTGTGCTGTACCCGGCAGGAGGATCTCTGATAGCCTCGCGTTACTCAGGGATACGATCGCCTACGTGCAGAACAGGCAGGTGGACACCTGCCTCATCAGCCTAGACCAGGAGAAGGCGTTTGACAGAATATTGCACAGCTACATGATGGATGTGCTCTCCAAAATGGGCTTTGGGGAGGGAATCCGCAATTGGATCCAACTGCTCTACACAGACATCAGTAGCGCAGTTTCAATCAATGGGTGGGAATCAGATATGTTTCAGATCAGGTCTGGAGTCAGGCAGGACTGCCCTCTCTCCTCCGTCCTTTTTGTGTGTTGCATTGAACCCTTTGCCGAGGCCCTCAGAAGCGACCCAGGCATCAAAGGGGTTACAATCCCAGGCAGCGGAGACACGCAGGTCAAGGCTCCCTGTATATGGATGACGTGGCTGTCTTCTGCTCGGACCCCTCATCTGTTCACAGGCTCCTCCAAGTCTGTGAGCAGTTCGAGCTGGCCTCGGGAGCCAAAGTCAACCGGGGCAAGAGCGAAGCCATGTTCTTTGGGAACTGGGATGACAGATCCTTTGTCCCCTTCACCGTCAGGGCAGACTACCCCAAGGTGCTGGGGATATGGTTTGGAGCGGCAGGGGCATGCGCCAAAAACTGGGAAGTGCGCATCGCAAAAGTGGGGCAAAAACTGGGCTTGTGGGAGCAACGCTCCCTCTCTATCACCGGAAAAAACCTGGTCATCCGGTGCGAGGTACTGTCCATGTTGTTGTACGTGGCGTAGGTCTGGCCTATCCCCAAATCCTGCACAGCAACAGTAAGAGTTTTAACAACACCAGGTTAAAGTCCAACAGGTTTATTTGGTAGCAAATGCCATTAGCTTTCGGAGCGCTGCTCCTTCGTCAGATGGAGTGGATATCTACTCTCAAACAGGGCATAGAGACACAAAATCAAGTTACAGAATACTGATTAGAATGCGAATCTCTACAGCCAACCAGGTCTTAAAGATACAGACAATGTGAGTGGAGGGAGCATTAAGCACAGGTTAAAGAGATGTGTATTGTCTCCAGACAGGACAGCCAGTGAGATTCTGCAAGTCCAGGAGGCAAGCTGTGGGGGTTACTGATAGTGTGACATAAACCCAAGATCCCGGTTTAGGGCGTCCTCATGTGTGCAGAACTCTACACCATTCGGCACTCGGCACTCTACACCAGCATCCCCCACGATGATGGCATTGCTGCAATGGCCTCAGTACTCAACGCCAACAACTGCCAGTTTCCAGATGCAATTTTACAACTCATCCGCTTCATCCTGGACCACAATAGCTTCACCTTCAACAACCAGTTCTTCATCCAGACACACGGAACAGCCATGGGGACCAAATACGCACCTCAATATGTCAACATCTTCATGCACAGGTTCGAACAAGACTTCTTCACTGCACAGGACCTTCAACCGATGCTATACACTAGATACGTCGATGACATTTTCTTCCTTTGGATTCATGGTGAACAATCACTGAAACAACTATATGATGACATCAACAAGTTCTATCCCACCATCAGACTCACCATGGACTACTCTCCGGAATCATTTGCATTCTTGGACATACGCATCTGCATTAAGGACGGTCATCTCAGCACCTCACTGTACCGCAAGCCCACAGATAACCTCACGATGCTCCACTTCTCCAGCTTCCACCCTAAACACGTTAAAGAAGCCATCCCCTACGGACAAGCCCTCCGTATACACAGGATCTGCTCGGATGAGGAGAATCGCAACAGACACCTCCAGACGCTGAAAGATGCCCTCATAAGAACAGGATATGGCGCTCGACTCATCGATCGACAGTTCCGACGCGCCACAGCGAAAAACCGCACCGACCTCCTCAGAAGTCAAACACGGGACACGGTGGACAGAGTACCCTTCATCGTCCAGTACTTCCCCGGAGCGGAGAAGTTACGGCATCTCCTCCGGAGCCTTCAACATGTCATTGATGAAGACAAACATCTCGCCAAGGCCATCCCCACACCCCCACTTCTTGCCTTCAAACAACCGCACAACCTCAAACGGACCATTGTCCGCAGCAAACTATCCAGCCTTCAGGAGAACAGTGACCACGACACCACACAACCCTGCCACAGCAACCTCTGCAAGACGTGCCGGATCATCGACACGGATGCCATCATCTCACGTGAGAACACCGTCTATCAGGTACACGATACCTACTCTTGCAACTTGGCCAACGTTGTCTACCTGATACGCTGCAGGAAAGGATGTCCCGAGGCATGGTACATTGGGGAAACCATGCAGACGCTACAACAACGGATGAATGAACACCGCTCGACAATCACCAAGCAAGACTGTTCTCTTCCTGTGAGGGAGCACTTCAGCGGTCACGGGCATTCAGCCTCTGATCTTCGGGTTAGCATTCTCCAAGGCAGCCTTCACGACACACGACAGCGCAGAGTCACTGAGCAGAAACTGACAGCCAAGTTCCGCACACATGAGGACGGCCTAAACCGGGATGTTGGGTTTATGTCACACTATTGGCAACCCCCACAGCTTGCCTCCTGGACTTGCAGAATCTCACTGGCTGTCCTGTCTGGAGACAATACACATCTCTTTAACCTGTGCTTAATGCTCCCTCCACTCACATTGTCTGTACCTTTAAAACCTGGTTGGCTGTAGGGATTCGCATCTGTAACTTGATTTTGTGTCTCTGTGCCCTGTTTGAGAGCAGATATCCACTCCATCTGATGAAGGAGCAGCGCTCCGAAAGCTAACGGCATTTACTACCAAATAAACCTGTTGGACTTTAACCTGGTGTTGTTAAAACTCTTACTGTGTTTACCCCAGTCCAACGCCGGCATCTCCACATCACAGCAGCAGTGACCCGGGCCATCTTCAAATTTATCTGGAGATCAAAGATGGATCGTGTCGGGAGGGAAGCGATGCACAAATCTCCAGAGAACAGAGGGAAAAACGTTCCCAACGCCGCCCTCATCCTGATGGCCACCTTTGTGTGCGGCTGCATCAAGCTGTGTGTAGATCCTCGATACACTAGCAGCAAGCGCCACTATTTTTTGAGGTTCTACCTGTCCCAAGTGTTGCGGAGGATGGGTCTGGCCACATTGCCGCGGAACGCTCCAAGTAGTTGGACCATACAGCAGCACCTGTCCTTTGTGGAGAAATCTTTCCGGAAACACACCTTTGACCACATGGCTATCAAGCAGTGGTCAGCACGTAATGTCCTTGAGGCCCTGAGAGAAAAGGAGATGGCGGATCCTGTCGGATGGTTCCCTGAGCAGACTGTCAGTGTCATCTGGCAGAATGCCTCATCACCAGAACTCACAAACAAGTACCAAGGCCTGGCTTGGCTGGTGGTGAGAAGGGCACTCCCTGTCAGATCCTTTATGCACGCTCGAGGTTTCAACATCACCGCACGCTGCCCTCGAAGTGGCTGCGGGGCTGATGAGACGGTCGCACACCTCCTTGTGGAATGTGCCTTTGCAAAGAAGGTCTGGAGTGGGATGCAGTGGTATTTGTCGAGGTTCGTCCCGAGCAGCTCGGTGACGCAGGACTCTGTGCTCTATGGGCTGTTTCCGGGCACGCACACCGAGACAAATATCAACTGCTGCTGGAGGGTCATCAACTCGGTGAAGGACGCACTTTGGTCCGCCTGAAATTTGCTGATCTTCCAGCTGAAAGAATTGTCCTCGACCGAGTGTTGCAGACTGGCACATTCCAAGGTCCAGGGCTACGTGCTCAGGGACGCGCTCAAGCTTGGGGCAGCCCCCGCAAAGGCACAATGGGGAAAGGCCACCCTGTAAAGCCTTTCAACCGAGGCAGACCGAGGGCCCGGTAACTGTAGAACACCCTTGGCCTGCGTAACTGTGTGTTAATCTGAAAAACAACAGCACACAGTAACATCTGATGTATGTATATAGTTTCAAGTACGGAAATGTCGTGTAAATAAGCATCGTATAGTAATGTAAAAATGACTGGGTTTTTTTTGCACTGTTTGTAATTATTGGATATGTCGTTTTGCAATGGTTTATTTGATAGTTTTTTTTGTGAATGAAGTATATTTTTGAAATTAAAAAAAAGTGCTTCTTGATAGCGCTGTTGATGAACCCTTCCATCACTTTACTGATGATCGAGAATAAAGTGATGGTGTGGTAATTGGGGGGGTTGGATTTATCCTGATTTTTGTGGACAGGACATACCTGGGCAATTTCCCACATTGCTGGGTAGATGTCAGTATTGTAGCTGCACTGGAACAGCTTGGCTCGGGGCACAGCAGGTTCTGGAGCACCAGTCTGCAACACTATTGCTGGAATGTTGTCAGGGCCCAGAGCCTTTGCAGCGTCCAGTGCCTTCACTCATTTCTTGACATCACATGGGGGTGACTTGTTTGATCTTTGAAAGAGCCAGTGTCGGTTCAATGGGCCGAATGGCCTCCTTCTGTGCGGTTCCATTCTATTATTCAGGCAGCACGTTGCAACAGCTTAGTGAATCTTACTGACAGACTGAATAGACTGAAGCATTTGGAGAGCCGGTGCAGACACAGTGGGCTGAATGGCCTCCTTCTGTACCCGAAACAGTTCCGTGTTTCCGAGCAGCAACTTATAAACCAATCAATCGTATGTTATTGCAGGAATAGTTAATGCCGGCTGTGTGGGAAACTTCTTTGGGAAAGATTGGAGAGAAAAAATTGAAAGAAACCAGACTTTTTATAGCATTCTGTTTAGCTATTCTGTAATGTTGACCAAACAGATCATGACGGACAATTGTTGATATTTATACGTACCATTTTCCCACAACAGATTCTTCAGTGTGAGAACTGTTTTGCTGCAGAGTTCACATCATCTGAATGAAGTCTGTATATTAATAATGCTCATATTCATCCAAGGATAATATCTTTAGAATCTCTGGCAAGAAAAGGTGAATTCAAATCATCACCAATGGTAGGAAACTGAAAATAAAAGATCAGGAGATAAGTAAAGACGGGGAAAGGAATTTCAACTCAATGTAAGGGTCCATTCCAAACAAAACAAACTGGAGACTGGCGTTCACAGAGGGGTGGGGTGATGGAGAGATCCATTCAGCAACCGCCCCCCCCACCCCCACTCCCCCTTAGAATTGTGAAGCATAGGAGATTTTAACCCCTCGCTTCCATTAGCACGCAGTGGGTTTTTCTATTCACTCGTGGGACATGGGCGTCGCTGGCTGGCCAGCATTTATTGCCCATCCCTAGTTGTCCTTGAGAAGGTGGTGGTGAGCTGCTTTCTTGAATCGCTGCAGTCCATGTTCTGTGGGTTGACCCACAATGCCGTTAGGGAGGGAATTCCAGGATTTTGATCCAGCGACTGTGAAGGAACGGCTGATGTATTTCCAAGACAGGGCGGTGAGTGGCTTGGAGGGGAACTTGCAGGTGGTGATGTTCCCAAGTATCTGCTGCCCAAGTTTGGATGGTGAATCTATATCTGCGGGGGGAGAGGAGGAAATGAAGTCACCATGATGGAATTAATCCCTGGCAAGGTAAGTCAAGAAATAGGTTGGGGGAAAGGGGGGGTAGGGGGGTGTCATTGGGGAAGAGAGTGAAGAGATGAAAATCAACAATGTCCTCGATCAGGAGGGTGGAGGGCCCAAGGAATCCTTGGGGGGCCAGGATACACACAACACTTCTCCTGGGCATGAGCAACCTCACAAGAGGAACAAACAATAATAATTTGGGTGATTTGTGGCCTGATGCGCGTTATCATACACGAGGCTTGATGCTCAGGAAATAAAGGCTTTTATTTGCTGTAACAAAGCAGCTACCAATTATATACACGATCCCAGACTGAGGGGTCCCAGCCAGAGCAGGGACCTTTATACCTCTCCCAGGAGGCGGAGCCCGACTGGGATGTACCACAACACTACAATACAAAGGTGTAACAACCCCACCCTAACCCCAACAGCAACAAGTAGAACAACCCATCCCTAACCCAACAGCAACATATGTACATACTTGTAGTACTGGCCAGACCCTGGCTCAGTACTATCCAGTGGGAACCAACGATGGTTCACCACATTCACCCCTCCTTTGAAAACAAAGGCCGGCGGGGTACAAAAAACAGAATAATTTGTCATCAGTCTATAAGTTCAGACGGTCAGGGGGACCGCACCGTCGTTGTGACCTCTTCAATACCGGCGGTGACACCGGAGTAGGCACTTGCGGTGGCGTTCTCCCCAAGGCGATGTCCAGCTGTTCCTCCACAGACTCACGGGCCGGTTGACCCTGAGGTGACGGTAATCCATGGAGTCCCGACACGCCCTGAAGTGGCGACCATCCTCTGGACTCAGGCAAGCTGTACACGGGAGTAAAGGGGTTAAGCAATGGTCCCGATGCTGCCCGCGCCGTGTCCGGGGGGGAAACAAGAGTTATGGGGTTTGTAACAGGGGGTATGGGAGCGACAGGGGTTGCTACGTCCCCACATAGGCATACTGAGGGTTGGCGTGGAGGAGATGGACCTGTTCGACCAACGGGTCGGACTTGCGGGCCCTTACATGTCGCCGCAGGAGGACAGGTCCTGAGTACGTCAACCAAGACGGTAATGAGGTCCCCGAGGAAGATTTCCAAGGGAATGAAAACATCTTCTCATGGGGAGTAGCATTGGTTGCCGTACACAGGAGTGAGCGAATAGAATGGAGCGCATCAGGGAGCACCTCTTGCCAACGGGAGACTGGACGACTTTTTGACTTCAACGCCAGTAAGACAGCCTTCCAGACTGTAGCATTCTCATGTTCCACCTGTCCGTTACTCCTAGGGTTGTAGCTCGTGGTCCTACTAGAGGCAATCCCGTATGAGAGCAGGTATTGCCTCAAGTCATCGCTCATGAACGACGAGCCCCTGTCGCTGTGAATGTAGCCAGGGTACCCGAACGGGGTAAAAAGATCACGGAATGCCTTGATAACCGTGGCAGCGGATGTATCAGAGCAGGGAACAACAAAAGGGAATCTAGAGTACTCGTCAATGATGTTGAGGAAGTACACATTCCGATCTGTTGAGGGAAGGGGGCCCTTAAAATCGACACTCAGTCTCTCGAAGGGACGAGTGGCCTTGACTAAATGTGCCCCGTCAGGTCAGTAAAAGTGCGGTTTGCATTCCGCGCATACACGACAGCTTCTTGTTATGGACCTGACGTCCTCCACCGAGTAGGGCAGATTGCGGGCTTTTATAAAGTGGTAGAGCCGAGTGACCCCAGGATGGCATAGGTCATTATGGAGAGCCTGCAAACGGTCCTCCTGTATATTGGCGCATGTTCCACGCGAGAGGGCATCCGAGGGCTCATTGAGTTTCCCTGGACGATAGATGATATCATAGTTATAGGTGGAGAGTTCAATTCTCCACCGCAAGATCTTGTCATTCTTGATCTTGCCCCTCTGCGTGTTATTAAACATGAACGCCACGGACCGCTGGTCCGTGATCAGGGTGAACCGTTTTCCCGCCAAGTAATGGCACCAGTGCCTGACGGCCTCCACAATGGCCTGGGCCTCCTTTTCCACCGCTGAATGCCAAATTTCGGGGCCTTGGAGGGTGCGGGAAAAAAATGCGACGGGCCTGCCCGCCTGGTTAAGTGTGGCGGCCAGGGCGAAATCAGATGCATCGCTCTCCACCTGAAAGGGGATGGACTCATCAACTGCGTGCATCGTAGCTTTCGCGATGTCGGGTTTCAAGTTATCAAAGGCCAATCGGGCCTCTGGCGTTAGGGGAAAAGTAGTGGACTTGATGAGCGGACGGGCTTTGTCCGCGTAATTGGGAACCCACTGCGCATAATAAGAGAAGAAGCCTAAGCATCTTCTCAGTGCTTTTGCACTACTGGGCAGGGGAAGTTCAGAAAGGGGGCGCATACGGTCTGGATCAGGGCCAATGACCCCGTTTTCCACCACGTATCCTAGGATGGCTGAACGGCGCATACGAAACACACACTTCTCCCTGTTGTAGGTCAGGTTCAGGCGAGATGCAGTGCGTAGGAAATTCAGGAGATTTGTGTTGTGGTCCTGCTGGTCATGGCCGCAGATGGTGACATTATCCAGGTATGGGAAGGTAGCCCGCAGCCCGTTCTGGTCCACCATTCGGTCCATAGCACGCTGGAAGACCGAGACCCCATTGGTGACACCAAAGGGAACCCTGAGAAAGTGATACAAGCGACCATCCGCCTCAAAAGCCGTGTATTGTCGGTCCTCTGGGCGAATGGGGAGTTGGTGGTAGGCAGACTTGAGGTCTATGGTGGAGAACATCCGGTACTGCGCAATCTGATTGACCATGTCAGATATGCGCGGGAGGGGATACGCATCCAGCTGCGTGTATCGATTAATGGTCTGACTATAGTCAATGACCATCCGGGGTTTGTTACCGCTCTTGACCACCACGACCTGCGCTCTCCACGGACTAGCGCTAGGTTGTATGATCCTTTCTTTGAGGAGCCGCTGAACCTCAGATCGAATGAAGATCCGATCCTCAGTGCTGTAACGCCTACTCTTAGTCGCAATGGGCTTGCAGCCTGGCACAAGATTCTGGAACAGGGAGGGTGTGGTGATCTTCAGCGTCGAGAGGCTACAGGCAATTTGGAGGCTGCTGTTCTCCCACTGAAAGCGAAGGGAGTGGCCCACCGTACTGTAGGGTTACACTCCTCAAGTGGACCATGAAGTTTAGTCCGAGAAGTATTGGCGCGCAAAGGTGCGGCAACACTAGGAGCTTGAAACGCTCGTAAACTGTGCCTTGCACCGTTAAAGTTACCACGCAACTCCCTAGCACGGTGACAGACCGGGACCTCGATGCCATAGAAATTGTCTGTTTGACAGGTTGAATCCGGAGTCCACACCACTTCACAGCGTCTGGGTGGATAAAGCTCTCAGTGCTCCCGCTGTCAAACAGACAATAAATCAAGTGGTCATTTACCTTAATGTCCATCATAGATTTGTCAAGTCTATGAGGCTTGGCCTGGTCCAGGATGATCGACGCCACCGTTGGTTCATGAGCGCCACTGCAGGCAGCTGAAATTGAGGATGACCCCTGCTGGTCGTTCGCGGTCGGTGCCGACCAACATGGCCGCTCCCATAGGTCGCACGTGGGTGATGGTGCCAAACTCAGCGACCCCTGGTGGTCACACATCTCCGACTCCGTCGACCGTAATGGCGTCGTCTTGGCCTCGCACGTGGACGAAACCCTCGGCGACGTCGACGACGAAGAACCGGGCTCTGAGGAATCGCAGGCCGCACTGCTGTTCCTAGATTTGGATCGGCACACTTTCGAATAGTGCCCCTTCTTACCGCAGGCGGAGCACAACACAGCTTTAGCAGGACACCGTTGCCGAGTATGCTTCGCTCCCCCACAGAAGTAACACCGTGGGCCGCCCGGAGCTGCTGCCGTCGTCTGGCCCGAGTGTGAGCACGCCATTACGCAGCATTTCGAACCCGAGGGACGAGGAGGGATTGGCGACTGCCCCTGCCACGTTGTCTCCACGTGGTCTTCAGGATACAATACTAGGCTTTTGGAGGCCGTCTCCAGCATCTCCGCTAGCTCTATTGCCTGGGTAAGATCAAGGTTACCTTTCTCCAGTAGTTTGAGTCGAATGTACGACGATCCGACTCCCGCCACAAACGCATCTCGGGCGAGGTCGTTCATACTCTGCTCAGCCGACACAGCTTTGCAGTTACAGCCCCTGGCTAGCTGTAGGAGCTCGTTCACGTATTCCTCCATCGTTTCGCCAGACTGCCATCGTCGAGTGGCTAAGAGGTAACGAGCGTATATTTCGTTGGGCGGTTTGATATAACGCTTCTTCAGAAGCTCGAGGGCCTTTGTGTAATCGGTGGCCACACGGATCGTGAGGTAGACAGTGTCGCTTACCCTCGCATGGAGGACCCGGAGTCTGTCATCATCTGTGGTGACCGCTGCGGAGGCTGCCAGGTAGTCCTCGAAACACTTCAGCCAGTGGTCAAAGATGTTAGAGGCGCCCACCGCACATGGATCTAGTGTAAGGTGTTCAGGCTTCAGTATCTGCTCCATACACTCTTTTTTTTTTCTTCGACGAGAGTTTATTTACAGCAAATAAAATTGATGCGCGTTATCACACACGAGGCTAGATGCTCAGGAAATAAAGGCTTTTATTTGCTGTAACAAAGCAGCTACCAATTATATACACGATCCCAGACTGAGGGGTCCCAGCCAGAGCAGGGACCTTTATACCTCTCCCAGGAGGTGGAGCCCGACTGGGATGTACCACAATACTACAATACAAAGGTGTAACAACCCCACCCTAACCCCAACAGCAACAAGTAGAACAACCCATCCCTAACCCAACAGCAACATATGTACATCCTTGTAGTACTGGCCAGACCCTGGCTCAGTACTATCCAGTGGGAACCAACAATGGTTCACCACATGGCCAGGGGCCTGTCTCACGCCAGCTTCCACTCGTGGTTTGAGACTCTACTGGCCTCAGTCAAGAACCACAGTTAAAATGGAGGATTGTGACTCATGATTAAATGAGGCCCTGGCTTCTCTAGGACAGATGGCCTTCCCATGTCTGTAACCAGACACGATAAATGGGTGGATTGAGGCACATTGGGAATCGCAGACACTTGACTACCCCATGTCGCCCCCATGTATGATGTGGTAATTGGCCACTGGGTGGCAAAGGCGAGGGAAGGACATGAGGATTAAAATCACACTTCAAATTCGCCCACCTTCAAAAATCATTTCTCTTAAATGGTTCTGGTGCTTTTATTGGCAGAGATTTTCCAGACCTTCCCGCTGGCGGCATTTACTGATTATGACACCATTTTTAAACACCAGGGTACACAGACGTTCAAATGGAACCCCCTCCCCCGCTTCGGTGATGGGGATACAGCCCGGTCACGCCCCTCTACCCCCGCCTACTTCCGAGCAATGCACTCACCTGAACTCCTCCGGCAAGTCTTCCAGCCAATTGCTCGCCGTGGGAGGCCTGTTGTAGTTCAGGCTGCTCTGCCCTCATACTGACATGATTGGATTACCCAACGGTGGGGAATAATCAGGCGTAGAAGCCTGCTAATTATGTTCAAATTTATTATAATTGTGTTCCAGGTGTGGAACAACGGGATTCCCGTTATGTCATGGCGGGGGGAGAGGGGGGAACAATCCCAGTGAGAGTTCCCGCTGACATAAAATGCGATTTGGGCCTCTTGAGAGATTTTCCACCCCAATCACCAACTCCGCCAGAGAAGAATGGGAGCAGAAAATGGGCTAGAATCCTCCGACCTTGCCTGTGGCTGGGATTCTCCAGTCCTGCTGCTGTGAATGAAGACTTGGCTGAGTGCCAAATTCTCCATTCTCACCGGCAGCAGTGATGGGGCGTATGACATCAAAGAATTCCGGTCCATATACCTTTATTAATGTAAAAGATGTCCCGACATCATGATAATATTTGCCTTTTGCCACAGTGAGGTGGAAATACTTCCCATGGGAAAGATCTGTTCATCTAAAAATTCCAGGAAGATGAAAGAGGTGCGACCCCACCCTGTATACACTCACAAACTCAACATTATTATTATTCACATGTCTTAAGCGTGTCAACTTAAAAGCAAATTATTCTTGACAAGATGTTCTCCATGTTGAACCCCTAAGTCTGAGACTCACGGCCTTAGAATTCATTTGATGACATCCCTGTGAAGTATCTCAATGTGTTGAGGGTGCAATCATATAAAACCACTCAAATAGGCAAACCTTTCACAACAGAACCTTTGCAGAATGTGATACCCTGGCAGCCGGGGGAACAGACAGTGCAATGTCACCCACATATCATACAGCAGACAGAGCCAATCTTCTCAGGTCAGAGGTCAAAGGTTCATGTTAAGTCTGAGACTACCAGGGAGGTAGCTCCAAATATGTCACACCAAAGGAAAGCCACAGGAACAATAGGGTTTATTGAGGATCTGTATTCCTCGCACTCCAACTCTCGAGTGGCTGTAGCGGCAGTTTGCCAGGCAGGTCACCCCACAGGTCACCTGACCCGCCTTCTTAAAGGGGCTATGCCCCACATACATAACAATTCATTGGGGCTGAAATTGGTCTTGGACATTATTGCAAAATACGCGATAGAGCATTGGCAGCTCAGTTTATCCACAGTTTTCATTTCCATTGAATTCAACGGAAGATAAACTTGTGGAAGGGGGTCTGTAAAATGGGCTGCCTATTTGCTGTCATCCATTTTGTATTTCTGTCCAGTTGCGCCCCCATTGGCTCAAATATCCGGATTATAAATTCCTTCTTCACATTTGGCTGTAGACTGCACAGCCTGTGGAAACCCCAAGGCCCTCAAGCCCCTGGACTTATTCTCTGCCAGTATCCCTCACCTCTCCCAGCCCAACTCCGCAAACACACCCCTCCCCCACCACCTCCCAGTCTCAGTTCACAGGTACGGGGCCAGAGTGGCCGTATAATTCCTGTACAGCCACTTCAGTGATGCACTGCCCCCACTCACCCCCACCCCCACCTCCTGTTTTCCATTTCACTGCAGCAAACTTGGAAGTAACTGATCTCCTCTTTGGTCAGTTAAGTGCCGCTGTGAAGTCTTGGGGCCCTTTCAATACAATGTCCAAATGGGTCACGCGCTGGATTTCAGCTGATGGGAACGGAACTGAAGCCTCTGACAGAACTCCACACAAGCCCAGAAACCGCCCCAGCTCCTTGGTGGGTGCGGGCAGGGTGGATGGAATGTTAAAGGCAGAGGACATGGGCCCGAATCCCAACAAAGCCCAACTCTGCTCACTTCCTGATCCTTTCCTCAGTGGGCTCTATGGTGCCAGGAACTTTGGGTCCGATCTCCCCAAGATTTCCCCATGGGAACTGAAAGCTTTATCAGGAACCTTAAAATGGACAAGACTGAGATCCGTGGACAATCTAAGTCTGCATTGATTAAATATGGACTGAGAATAAGAGAATGTTACTGAATGGCGAACCTTTTTTAAGTTTATTTATTAGTCACAAGTAGGCTTACATTAACACTGCAATGAAGTTACTGTGAAAATCCCCTAGTCGCCACACTCCAGCGCCTGTTCGGGTACACTGAGGGAGAATTTAGCATGGCCAATCCACCTAACCAGCACGTCTTTCAGACTGTGGGAGGAAACCGGAGCACCCGGAGGAAACCCATGCAGACACGGGGAGAAAGTGCAAACTCCACATAGACAGTGACCCAAGCTGGGAATCGAACCCGGGTCCCTGGTGCTGTGAAACAGCGGTGCTAACCACTGTGCCACCGTGCCGTGGTAATGTAAGATTTCAGGATCCCGAACATCGGATTGAAGGAAGACTGCTGCACTAATTGTGCAGTGATTAAATGGAATAATTGGAAATACTATTTTAAGAGCATCTGCCCCATTAAATGGTTTGGTTCAATGCAATAGTTGATCCTGTTGTTTTGGTTACAGATCATTGAAGTCTGCAGGCAGTTTTTAACATAGTATATTATTGAAAGTTATTTTTGGTGAATCAGTGATTTTTCTGAATAAATGGATTGAATATTCTCATGGGTGCTTCATTGTTAATTGAAGCGTTACAGTTTGGAGAGGAGTGGAGCTTATTGAAATGGAACAGGCGTATGGCAGAAGTGAAATTAGCAGGTGGAGAAAAGTATTGGAAAATGAGATATTTACAAAACTCTATAGGGCAGATATTCTTGGCATTCCTGCTCTTGGGATGTGGGTATCACTGGCTAGGCCAGCGTTTGTTGCCCATCCCTAACTGAGCTTGGGGTAGCACGGTGGCACAGTGGTTAGTACCGGTGCCTCACCACGCCAGGGTTCAATTCACTCGGCTGACTGTATGGAGTCTGCATGTTCTCCCCGTGTCTGTGTGGGTTTCCTCCGGGTGCTCCAGTTTGTTCCCACTTTCCAAAGATGTGCAGCTTAAGTGGATTGGCCATGCTAAATTGCCCCTTAGTGTCAAGGGGATTAGCAGGGTAAATATGTGGGGTTATGGGGATAGGACCTGGGTGGGATTGTTGTTGGTGCAAGCTTGATGGGCTGAATAGCCTTCTCCTGCACTGTAGGGATTGTATGTATGGTTGTAAGCTGGTGGTATAGGTACACCCACTGAGCTGTTAGAGAGGAAATTCCAGGATTTGAATCTAGCAACAGTAAAGCAATGGCTATACAGATCTGAGTCAGGATGGCGAATGACTTGCTGTTCCCATGCATCTAATACCTTGCCCCTCCAGAGAGTAGAGGTTGCAAGTTTGGAAGGTGCTGGCATAGGAGCCTTGGTGAGTTGCTGCAGTGCATCTTTAGATGGTACACACTGCTGTCACTGTGCGCTGGTGCTGCAGAGAGTGAATGTTGAAGGTGATGGATTGGGTGCCAGTCAAGCAGACTGCTTTGTCCTGGATGGTGTCAAACTTCTTAAGTGATTGAGGTGCACACATCCAGGCAAGAGAAGAGTACTCCGTCACACTCCTGATTTGTGTCTTGCTGATGGCGCACAGGCTTTGGGGAGTTAAGAGCTGAGTTACTCAACACAGAATTCCCAACCTCTAACATTCTCTTATGGCCAGAGTGTTTATATGGCTGGTCCAGTTAAGATTCTGGTCAGTGGTAACACCCTCAGGATGATGGTGGGGAATTCAGCGATGATCATGCCATCCATTGTTAGGGATGGTCATTGCCTGGCACTTGTGTGGCACAAATGTTACCTTTCACCTATCAGTACAAGTCTGAATGTTGTCCACATCTTGCTGCACATGGGCATGGACTGTTCCATTGTATGAGGAATGATGAATAGAATCAGAGAATGGGATCAGCACAGAAGGAGGACATTCAGTGTTTGTGTCAGTTCTCTGCAAGAGTAACCCAGCAAGACAATCTACCCTGTCTCTTACCATTGTATTTTCACATGTTAAATGGGATTGTTGCAAATTGCATCTTTCTCCACTCAGATCTTTGGAGATACAAAGGACTTGTTGATTAATCACATTAATTAATCTCCCTCCTACAGGAGACACAGTTGAGGAGAGCAGAAATAGGAGGATAGGTAGGATAAAAGGCTGGTGAAAGGGGTGCTGTAAGAGGGTGGCTTTCAGATTCCTGAGGCATTGGGTTAGGTTCTGGGGAAGGTGGGACCTGTTCAAACAGGATGGGCTACACAACGCCAGACAAGGAAAATCTCCAGTGGATGAGACTTTCGAACCAAAGACCTATTCCTCCCAAGCATGTTACACTTAACATACTATATCTCAAACTACACAAGGTATTTTCCACTTACAAAACTGTGGATATAAAGTTATGAACATTTGTATAACTCATAAACTTGCTTGAGATCAACAACTCAAAGTCCAAAACATTATCAAGTCATTTATAACAGAATTATCTGCACAAAACACAAAATTATACTGATCATGGATAGGTCAAAAGGCACAAGGAAGAAAGTAATCATTTGATTATAGCTGTTACTTTCTTTCAGTGTTGTTCTCCCTTATTGCTGGCTTTGGAGGATCTCTAAGGTACTAATCTCAGGATTACTCCCAGTGCCACGTGCTGGCGAAAGCAGAGGATGGGTAGGATGAAAGCCTGGCTAAAGAGGTGGTGTAAGAGGGTGGCTTTCAAGTTCTTGAGACATTGGGTCAGGTTCTGGGGAAGGCGGGAACTGTACAAACTGGATAGGTTACACACCAACAGGTCCGGGACCAATATCCTTGCAGGGGTGTTCGACAGTGCTGTTGGAGAGGCTGTGAAATGGTATGGCAGGGGGAGGGTACCTGAACAGGGAGTGAGAGGAGATGGGAAACTGAGTTTGAAACACACGGCAGGAAAAGTGAAAGCAAGGGAGGAAGTCATGGGAATAAAAGGCAGAAATCAAACAGTGGCTTTATTGTCCCTAGAGATGGGCTTAGCGTAAGGAAAAGCAGTAGAAAAACAAAATTCAGAGTTCTGTATCTTAATGTACACAGCATAAAAAACAAGATAAGTGAAGTGACGGCACAAATAGAGACTAATAGTCATTCTGAGACGTAGGTGCTAAGTGATTGAAGTTGGGAAATCAATATTCAGGGTTATTTGACTTTAGGAAGGGCAGGCAGAAGGGAAAAGGTGGTGGGGCAGCTCTGTTAATAAGAGAGGAAATAAATACAGTTCCTTAGAGGTGGAAGTGACAAATACCAAAGGAAGAAAGAGAATGGAAGGAGTATTCTATAGGCCTTTGAAAAGTAGCCACATGGTAGGAAAGAGTTTAAATCAAAAAAATAACACATGCATGTAAAAAGAACACTACATTAATCATGGCCAACATTAATCTCCATATAGATTGGGCTAATCAAATTGGAATGGCAAACACGAGTATTAATTTCTAGAGTGCATTCAGGATAGTTTCTTGGAGCAATGTAGAATCATCATAGAATCATACAGCGCTGAAGAGGCCCTTCAGCCCATCAAGTCCGCACTGACACATTAGAAACACAGGAACTCCCATCTAATCCAACCTACCACACTTGGCCCATAGCCCTGAATGTTATGACGTGTCAAGTGCTCATCCAATATGTTATGGCGCCAACTAGAGATCAGGCTATTTTGGACCTGGTGATGTGTAATCAGGTAGGTTTAATAATAATTGAAACATGTAAAATTCCTTGGGGGTAGGCAGGGTAAATGTTGAGCGGAAGCTTCGACTCATGGGAGAGTGTAGGACCAGAGGACACAGTCGCAGAATAAGGGGGTGTTCGTTTGAGGTGGATTGGGGAAGAATTTCTTCTCTCGAAGAGTGGTGAATCTTTACTCCAGGAAGCTGCGGAGGCCTTGAACATCTTCAAGGCTGAGATCGACAGGTTTTTAATCAGCTGGGGAATGGGGAAAGCAGGAAAGTGGCCTCAGTGAGTGTTAGATCAGCCATGATGTTATTAAATGGCAGAGCAGGCTCGAAGGGCCGGCTGGCCTCCTCCTGTTCCTATTCCCTATGGTCTTTGTTATTGTTATTGATTCTCAGGGTCTAATGTTCTGGGGAAGAAACTGAGAGCAGAGCTAGCTATTGCAAAGGTGAGATAAAGGGACACAAGAGGTAGCAGTGCCTGGGGGTGGGGAGGTGAAATGGGTAAACATCCTATCTTAACAATTCCAGTTCAACCACTGGAGAGCACAGTCTTCAACACGGAGTTGCTTTACCTTGCAAGGGAATACATTAGGAGGAAAATGATGAGATGTGATGGCTACTGTACAAGATGGACAAAGGTTTGCCTGGACCCAAATGGGTCTAGAATGGTCTAGTTTGGACCAGGGAGCGGCGCGGGCTTGGAGGGCCGAAGGGCCTGTTCCTGTGCTGTATTGTTCTTTGTTCTTTGTTCAAGTATTAGTGGGTCGGGGTTAGCACATTGCAACAAACAATTCAGAGAAGGTTGACGACTGATTCCTGGGATGAAGGGGTTATTATGAGGAAAGGTAGGGCAGGTTGGGCCTATACTCATTGGAGTTTAGAAGCACGAGAGGTGATCTTATTGAAACAAACTCAGATTGTGAGAGGACCTAGCAGGGTAGATGCTGAGAAGATGTTTCCCCTTGTGGGGGAATCTAGAACTAAGGAGCACAGTTTGAAAACAAAGAACAATGCAACACAGGAACAAGCCCTTCGGCCCACCAGGCCTGTGCCAATTCCTAATCCTTATTTAAATCCACTGCTTATTGCCCATACAGTTGCTATCTCTCTATGCACCTCCTGTTCGTGCGTCTATCGAGATACACCTTGAACATTGCTAATGTACCTGCTTCCACCACTTCCACTAGCAGTGCGTTCCAGGCACCCACCACCCTCTGTGTGAAAAACTTTCCCAACACGTCACCCCTAAACTTACCACCTCTCACCTTGAACCTGTGCCCTCTTCTACCCTGGGAATAAGCCTCTGACTATCCACCCTGTCTATGCCTCTCATAATATTGTAGACCTCTCTCAGGTCACCCCTCAGCTTCTGTCTTTCCAGTGAAAACAATCCGTGTTTATCCAACCTCTCCGCAAACCTAAAACCCTCCAGACCAGGCAACGTCCCGGCAAACGTTCTTTGGACTCTTTCCATAGCATTTACGTCCTTCTGGGCGGCACGGTAGCACAGTGGTTAGCACTGCTGTTTCACAGCTCCAGGGGCCTGGGTTCGATTCCCGGCTTGGGTCACTGTCTGTGTGGAGTTTGCATATTCTCCTCGTGTCTGCGTGGGTTTCCTCCGGGTGCTCCGGTTTCCTCCCACAGTCCAAAGATGTGCGGGTTAAGTTGATTGGTCATGCTAAAAATTGCCCCTTAGAGTCCTGAGATGTGTAAGTTTGAGGGATGAGCGGGTAAATATGTAGGGATATGGGGGTAGGGTCTGGGTGGGATTGTGGTCGGTGCAGACTCGATGGGCCAAATGGCCTCCTTCTAAACTGTAGGGCTTCTATGACTCTATGATTCTGATAGCATGGCGACCAGAACGGCACGCAATATTCCAAATGCGGCCTAACTAAAGTTTTATATAGCTGTAACATAACTTGCCAACTTTTACAATTGATGTCCCAGTCATGAAGGCAAGCTTGCCATATGCCTTCTTGGCCATTTTACCCACCTGTGTTTCAGGGATCTGTATGCCCAGATATCTCTGTATGTCAACGCTCCAAGGGTTCTGCCATACCTGAAGATAAGAGGACTCCCATTTAAGACAGAGGTCAGGAGGGATCCATTTCTGTCAGAGGACTGTTAGTATTTGGAGTTCTCTTCCATTGGAGGCTGGGCCATTGACTATGTTCAAGGTGAGTTAGACAGATTTTGATTGACAAGGGAGTAAAGAGCTATGGGAAACAGACGGGAAAAAGTACCGTTAAAAGGCCACAGTCAGATCAGCCATGGTCTCATTGAGTAGTGGACCAGACTTGATGGGCCAAATGGCCTACTCCAACTTCTGTTTTTTATGTTCTTATTTACAACTGACGGATATTTTACCATAATACTGGGGACCATCTTCCTTCCAATGATAGGAATTCTGAGCTGAAATCCTACTTTTATTCATTTAACGGGAAGATGTGGAATTATTGCAAAATGAGCAATCACTAAAACTTACATCTTGGACTGTTCCATGAAATACAGTCACAAATGAAATCTGGATCTGTGTCCAGTCAATGGTGTGCAGTTTCACAGACCACGGTGTTGAGATGTTGAGATGTAGAGGTGGCATTTTAGAATCTTAAGCCTGTTATTAAGCCTACTTGGGGATAAAGGACATTAATCATTGTATCTGGTGTGCCAAGTTACAGTCAAAACAAAACTGCTGCCAAAACCCCTTTTTTCGATGACCGATACTTGATTTTCAGCTGATGACACTCAACATTCTGGAGTTCGGCACGCGCACAAGACAGGCTAAAAAAAGGGGAAAGCTTTCAGTAATTTGGCGCCTGAATCTGGCAACAATACCCCACCCTGCAGCACCCCAAAACAGCCTTACGCCACACCGTTCAACACTTTTCAGTCTTTTCTCCCCACTACTAAAGGACAGGAAATCTTTAATTCATCTCTCACTCAGGCTTCTCACTTCTGTTCTCCTGGCACGGTGGCACAGTGGCACAGTGGTTAGCACTGCTGCCGCACAGCACCAGGGACCCGGGTTCGACTCCTGGCTTGGGCCACTGTCTGTGCGGAGTCTGCACGTTGTCTGCGTGGGTTCCCTCCGGGTGCTCCGGTTTCCTCCCACAGTCCGAAAGACGTGCTGGTTAGGTGCATTGGCCATGCTAAATTCTCCCTCAGTTTCCCGAACAGACACCGGAGTGTGGCAACTTGGGGATTTTCACAGTAATTTCATTGCGGTGTTAATGTAAGCCTACTTGTGACTAATAATAAATAAACTTTAACCCATTTTTATGTTAAATAAACTTTAACCCCCTGCCATATACACACTCACACTGCTAGACCCGCCACTGCATTGTGGACAGGGTACTAGACACTACCTTCTTATATCATGGGATCCCAGAATTATTACGAAACAGAAGGAAGCCATTTGGGCCATTGTGGCTGCACCAGATCTCCCAACGTGCATCATGAGGGTGGCACAGTAGCACAGTGGTTAGCACTGCTGCCTCACAGCTCCAGGGACCCAGGTTCATTCCTGGCTTGTGGAGTCTGCACATTCTCCCCGTGTCTGCGTGGGTTTCCTCCGGGTGCTCCAGTTTCCTCCCACAGTCTGAAAGACGTGCTGGTTAGGTGCATTGGCCATGTTAAGTTCTTCCTCAGTGTACCCGAACAGACACAGGAGTGTGACGATTAAGGGATTTTCACAGTAACTTCATTGCAATGTTAATGTAAGCCTACTTGTGACACTAATAAATAAACTTTTAAACTTTTTAAAAACTTTAAACTTGATTTCGTGCCTTTTTCCCAAACCCCGGCACATTGTTTCTATTCAAATAATCATCTCATGTCCTCATGAATGCCTCGATTGAACCTGCCTCCAGCACACTCCCAGGCAGTGCATTCCAGACCTCGAACCACTCGCTGCGTGAAAAGGTTTTTTTCTTACATCACATTTGCAACGTACAAGGGTCACAAGTCTATGTTGATTGAATAAATCAAATTGTATTTTTGGTACGGAATACTCTCGGAGTGTAGTGATATTAATGGATTTTAATTGTATAATCACATGCATGCTTGCATAGAAATCGAAAAAACAGTGGCCTTGATTATTACCAAATAGTTGTGTAACTATCCAGTTGGTTTCATTGGGAAATAAAAACAGAAAATGCCGGGAATACTCAGCAGGTCAGGAAACATCTGTGGAGAGAAACAGAGTTAACATTTCAACTGACAAGCCTTCATCAGATTCATTCACATTTTCAGCACCTGCAGTATTTTATTTTTGGATTAGTTTTGAGTACCTTTTAGTTTTAAAATAAAAGCCCGGGGTCTTGAGGAAGATGGTGGAGGAGGTGGTGCAGGCAGTTGTGGTAGATTACAGAGACGACTCGAAGAGGAACCTTGAGAGGGAACGTCAGGAAAATCATTCTGAAAGTATGTCTTTAAAAATCTGTATTTAAAGCCCACTGAAATGTTGATGTACTCGGAGAGATTAAACAGTTTGGTCTTGTACTTGCTGGAATTTAAAAGGATGAGAGGGGATCTGATCGAGGTATATAACATTTTAAAAAGGGATTGATAAAGTAAATGTAGACCAAATGTTTCCTCGTGTGGGGCAATCCAGAACAAGAGGTCACAGGTATGGGTTGAGAGGCGGTAGATTTAAAAACTGAGATGAGGAGGAACTACTTCTCGCAGAGGGGGATGAATTTGTGGGACTCACTGCCCCAGAGCGCGGTGGAGTCTGAATCATTGAATGGTTTCAAGAAGGAGATAGATAAATTTCTAATTTTAAAAAGGGAAAGAGGGATATGGAGCAGGTGGGGAGGTGGATTTGAGAGCAGGGAGAGATCAGCCATGATCTGATTGAATGGCGGAGCAGGCTCGAAGGGCTGAATTTGCCGACTTCTGCTCCTAATTCCTGTGTTCCTATGAAGTCCCATTCCCAGAATATACAGATCTTTTATATTACTTTCAAGGCTATTACTTTCAGGTCAAACCAAACTTTATCCTTTATTTTATTCATTTAATGATCTTTGCTAATTCTACATTTTTGTTTTGAAAAACAATGGTTAAACTTCAAGTCACTTCCCTTATCCCCCGAATGCAAATTTATGCACACTCACATACACTCACACACACAGACACACACAGACACACACAAACAGCACCACTCAGCACACACACACACACACACACACACAGTAACGGGGAGCTGGCGGCCTGACCTTGCTGGAATAAAGGGAAGCCATTGTGACCCCTCAGGAAGTCAGTGGTAAAGAGGTGATGTACCAGACTGGCTCCCTGACACTGCCCAATGGACAAAGTGGCAATGCCTGGGGGCACCTTGGCACTGCCCACCAGGCATTGGGCAGTAGTTATAAGGGGGCCCTAGTAATTGACTCTTCCACCCTGGGAAAAAGCATCTGACCACCCACTCTGTCCATGCCTCTCATAATCTTGTAGACGTCTATCAGGTCTCCCCTCAACCTCCGTCACTCCAATCAGAACAAACCAAGTTTCTCCAACCTCTCCTCAAAGCTAATGCCCTCCATACCAGGCAACATCCTGGTAAATCTTTTCTGTACCCTCTCCAAAGCCTCCACATCCTCCTGGTAGTGTGGCGACCAGAATTGAACACTATATTCCAAGTGCGGCCTAAATAAGGTTCTATAAAGCTGCAACATGAATTGCCAATTTTTAAACTCAATACCCCGGCCGATGAAGGCAAGCCTGCCGTATGTCTCCTTGACTACCTTCGCCACCTGCATTGCCACTTTCATAGAGTCATAGAGGTTTACAGCATGGAAACAGGCCCTTCGGCCCAACTTGTCCATGCCGCCCTTTCTTCTTCTTTAAAACCCCTAAGCTAATCCCAATTGCCCGCATTTGGCCCATATCCCTTTATACCCATAGTACCTATGTAACTGTCTAAATGCTTTTTAAAAGACAAAATTGTACCCGCCTCTACTACTACCTCTGGCAACTTGTTCCAGACACTCACCACTCTCTGTGTGAACAAATTGCCCCTCTGGACACTTTTGTATCTCTCCCCTCTCACCTTAAATCTATGCCCTCTAATTTTAGACTCCCCTACCTTTGGGAAAAGATGTTGACTATCTAGCTGATCAGTGCCGCTCATTATTTTATAGACCTCTATAAGGTCACCCCTCAGTCTCCTACGCTCCAGAGGAAAACATCCCAGTCTATCCAGCCTCTCCTTATAACTCAATCCATCAAGTCCCAGTAGCATCCTAGTAAATCGTTTCTGCACTCTTTCTAGTTCAATAATATCCTTTCTATAATAGGGTGACCAGAATTGCACACAGTATTCCAAGTGTGGCTTTATCAATGTCTTGTACAACTTCAACAAGACGTCCCAACCCCTTTCAGTGACCTGTGTACCTGTACGCCCAGATCCCTTTGCCTATCAATACTCTTAAGGGTTCTGCCATTTACTGTATATTTCCTATCTGTATTAGACCTTCCAAAATGCATTACCTCACATTTGTCCGGATTAAACTCCATCTGCCATCTCTCCGCCCAAGTTTCCAACTGATCTATATCCTGCTATATCCTCTGATGGTCCTCATTGCTATCCGCAAATCCACCAACATTTGTGTCATCCACAAACTTACTAATCAATCCAGTTACATTTCCCTCCAAATCATTTATATATATTACAAACAGCAAAGGTCCCAGCACTGATCCCTGAGGAAAATCACTTGTCACAGCCCTCCATTCAGAAACACATCCTTCCACTGCTACCCTCTGTCTTCTTTGACCGATGTGGAGATGCCGGCGTTGGACTGGGGTAAACACAGTAAGAAGTTTAACAACACCAGGTTAAAGTCCAACAGGTTTATTTGGTAGCAAAAGCCACACAAGCTTTTGGAGCTCCAAGCCCCTTCTTCAGGCTTGGGGCTTGGAGCTCCGAAAGCTTGTGTGGCTTTTGCTACAAAATAAACCTGTTGGACTTTAACCTGGTGTTGTTAAACTTCTTACTACCTTCTTTGACCGAGCCAGTTCTGTATCCACCTTGCCAGCTCCCCTCTGATCCCATGCAACTTCACCTTCTGCACGAGTCTGCCATGAGGGGCCTTGTCAAAGGCCTTATTGAAGTCCATGTAGACAACATCCACTGCCCTACCCTCATCAATCATCTTCGTCACTTCCTCCCAGTAGTTGTGAGACTACTTACTGTACTTACTGTACCTACCCCAGTCCAACGTCGACAACTCCACATCATGTTTATTTACAGTACTTATGTCCAAGGATTTTGAGGTTTTTATAAAAGTCCAGTTGGAGGGGATTCCAATCTTACATCGCACACACGCCTGTTTCACAGTCTAGCACAGTGATATGGGGAAAATATTAAAAACCGTGATATTTCATCACACATTCAATGGGATTACAGCAGCAGGAGTGCTGAAGCAGGGTGGAGTCTGATGATGTTACAGGAGGTGGAAATAGCCGGTCTTTGCACTGGCATATATGTTCAGAAGCAAATCCCAAGGTTAAACTGGCACCAATGTTGTGGGAACTCTGGTTCAGTCTAAAAATGGCCTGGGATAGAATCTGCTAGGTCATATCGTTTATTGCTGACTTCAGTCTTGTCAGAATCTATCATCAAATCCCGACAGTGCAGAAGAAGGCCATTCAGCCCATCAAGTCTGCACCAACTCTCCAACAGAGCATCATACACAGGTCCTCCCCACCCTCCCCCTACCCTTGTGAAATAAGAACATAAGAAATAGGAGCAGGAGTAGGCCATTTAGCCCCTCGAGCCTGCCCCGCCATTCAATAAGATCATGGCTGATCTGAAGTGGATCAGTTCCACTTACCTGCCTGATCCCTATAACCCCTAATTCCCTTACCGATCAGGAATCCATCTATCCGTGATTTAAACATATTCAACAAGGTAGCCTCCACCACTTCAGTGGGCAGAGATTTCCAGAGATTCACCATCCTCTGAGAGACGAAGTTCCTCCTCAACTCTGTCCTAAACTGACCCCCCTTTATTTTGAGGCTGTGCCCTCTAGTTCTAGTTTCCTTTCTAAGTGGGAAGAATCTCTCCACCTCTACCCTATCCAGCCCCTTCATTATCTTATAGGTCTCTATAAGATCCCCCCTCAGCCTTCTAAATTCCAACGAGTACAAACCCAATCTGCTGTCTCTCCTCATAGTCAACACCCCTCATCTCTGGTATCAACCTGGTGAACCTTCTCTGCACTCCCTCCAAGGCCAATATATCCTTCCGCAAATAAGGGGACCAATACTACACACAGTATTCCATATGTGACCCCACATATTTATTCCACTAATCCCCCTAATTTACATATCTTTGTCACCAAGGGGCAATTTAGTATGGTCAATGAACCTAATCCAGTGTGGGAGGAAACCGGAGCACCCAGAGGAAACCCATGCAGAAACGGGGAGAATGTGCAAACTGCACACAGATGCTGGAATCTTAAAAGGTCAAAAGCTTCTCCTTCTTAAAATGTGCTTCTCTGAGTTATGATGAAACTGATGCAGTGCCACAGAAGCAGAGAGAGAGGAAATCATCAGCAGGAGGAGGCAGCCTGAATGAAAAATACAACTTTAAAAGTGGTTGAATATTAAAAAAGTAAAGGCAAAAAAAACCTGGGTGGATTAAACGAGCAATCGCCTTAACCAGAGCAGGGGAATCTATTGGATTAGAACGACAATAGATTGCATTCAGTTGCTACAGCTCCCCCTTTTGGAAAAAGCCAAAACCAGTTCTATTTTTGTTTATAAGCCAGGGGAGAGCGCGAACGCAGTCCCCCACTACCACAAATTTTGCAGTCGAGTATCCCGCATTTGGGGACATCGCAGGCGTCAGCACACCCGAAGTGCAATGGGTTAGCCTCGTCCTGGGCGAACTACCTGCTTGATCATAGTTTCACCCCTGCCAGGTAAGTATGCTCAATACTCGCCGACGCTGCCAGCCAACACCAAACACTACATCTTACAGTCATACTTACTACGTTTCAAACTATAAATTGTCGTTTTGTTCAGAATGTTCCCGATCATATCCCTTCAATCCTTCCATCTTATTTTGAGAAATGTTTTTAATGTTCTTATCTCTTCAGCAAAGATTGATGCAACGTCCGCTGCCTTATGTGCATACTGCCCATAAAAGGAAATGAACAGCCTTCTGCTGCTTCAACCCAGGGACTGTTTTCCAGGAGAAAAAACCATTTCCTGTCTAACTTTGTTCAGGAAGGAAAGATTTAACTTTTCAGAAACTGAGTGGGGGGGGGGAGGGGGGCGGCGGTGGGGGGTAGAGAGAGAGATTGATGGGAGGGTTTGGAGTGGTGAAGATGTTGCTTGTTGGCTGCAGGGGACGTTGCTGGGGCCATGAGGAGGTTATTGAGGGGTTTCTGAGGGCAATTCAGATTAATGTTCATGGTGGGGGGTTATTCAGGGTCACGGGATGGTCATGGGGATAGGGGTTATTGGGGATCACGGAATGGTCATGCGGGTTATTGGGGTCATGGGATGGTCATGGGGATTATTGGGGGTCATGGGATGTCATGGGGATGGGGATGTTGGGGAGTCACAGGATGGTCATGGGAGAATTGGGTTATTGGGGGTCACGGAATGGTCATGAGGGTTATAGGGGGTCATGGGATGGTCATGGGGGTTATTGGGGGTCATGGGATGTCATGGGGATGGGGATGTTGGGGGGTCACAGGATGGTCATGGGAGAATGGGGTTATTGGGGGTCACGGAATGGTCATGGGCGTTATAGGGGGTCATGGGATGATCATGGGGATGGGGTTATTGGGGGTCATGGGATGGTCATGGGAGGATGGGGTGTGTGAGGTGGACTCTGGCTCTAACTGACTGAGGGAATGCTGCCTGCAATACGGATACTATCTAACTTTTTTTTTTGCAAATCATACTCTACTCATAGAACATTTGAAAGGAACATTTTACCTGGGCAGCACGATGGCACAGTGGTTAGCTCTGCTGCCTCACAGCCATCGACGCCTCACAGCGCCAGGGTCCCAGGTTCAATTCAATTTCAAATTGTCAGAACTGGAAAGCGCAATCTTATCCACATTTTCTCCAGAGACCAAGATACATTCTGGCAACCTAGGTTTATAGATTTATCGCCCCCATGCTCACACCTAATACTTCACATTTTTACCACTAAACAAGGATCATAAACATAAACAACTGCCTGAACCATCTGTACCTCTGTGCCATTCACACATTCTGACCAGTCAATGGACACTTTCAGCACCTTCTCAGCCTTCTGTAATCCTCATTTACATTTCCTTTGTCCAATTACAGCTCTACCACACCTTCATAGTATAAATCTTGTCTGATTTTCTTTGCTCTGAGCTCTGATGAAGGTTCATCCAGATTGAAACGTTGGGTCTATTCTCTCCCAGTAAGAAGTCTCACAACACCAGGTTAAAGTCCAACAGGTTTATTTGGTAGCAAATACCATAAGCTTTCGGAGCGCTGCTCCTTCATCAGATGGAGTGGAAATGTGCTCTCAAACAGGGCACAGAGACACAACATCAAGTTACAGAATACTGATTAGAATGCGAATCCCGAAAGCCAGACAAGTCTTAAAGGTACAGGCAATGTGGGTGGAGGGAGCATTAAACACAGGTTAAAGAGATGTGTATTGTCTCCAGACAGATACAGACAATGTGGGTGGAGGGAGCATTAAACACAGGTTAAAGAGATGTGTATTGTCTGTCTGGAGACAATACACATCTCTTTAACCTGTGTTTAATGCCCCCTCCACCCACATTGTCTGTACCTTTAAGACCTGGCTGGCTTTAGGGATTCACATTTTAATCAGTATTCTGTAACTTGATGTTGTGTCTCTGTGCCCTGTTTGAGAGCACATTTCCACTCCATCTGATGAAGGAGCAGCGCTCCGAAAGCTTATGGTATTTGCTACCAAATAAACCTGTTGGACTTTAACCTGGTGTTGTGAGACTTCTTACTGTGTTCACCCCAGTCCAACGCCGGCACCTCCACATCTATTCTCTCCCCACAGATGCTGTCAGACCCTCCGAGATATTCCAGCATTTTCTGTTTTTGTTTATTATAAGGATTATAAACAGTTTTCTTTACCTTCTAGTACAGCATCAGTTTTACATCCGTGCAGGAAATTACACTGTCCTGACTTTAGTGAACAAAGCCACAGAAGTATCAATGGTTGTTATATGTGGGGAGACCAAATGTAGTGATATTGTCATTGGACTAGTAATCCAGAAACCTAGACTAATGTTATGGGGCCCTGGGTCTGAATCCCACCATATTTGAGTTCAATAAAAAAAATCAGGAATTAAAAGTCTGATGGTGACCATGAAGCCATTACTGATAGTTGCAAATACCAGGTATCTGTGGACCTGTATGCCCAGATATCTCTGTATGTCAACGCTCTAAGGGTTCTGCCATACCTGAAGATAAGAGGACTCCCATTTAAAACAGAGGTCAGGAGGGATCCATTTCTGTCAGAGGACTGTTAGTATTTGGAGTTCTCTTCCATTGGAGGCTGGGCCATTGACTATGTTCAAGGTGAGTTAGACAGATTTTGATTGACAAGGGAGTAAAGAGCTATGGGAAACAGACGGGAAAAAGTACCATTAAAAGGCCACAGTCAGATCAGCCATGGTCTCATTGAGTAGTGGACCAGGCTTGATGGGCCAAATGGCCTACTCCAACTTCTGTTTTTTATGTTCTTATTTACAACTTACGGATATTTTACCATAATACTGGGGACCATCTTCCTTCCAATGATAGGAATTCTGAGCTGAAATCCTACTTTTATTCATTTAATGGGAAGGTGTGGAATTATTGCAAAGTGAGCGATCACTAAAACTTACATCTTAGACTGTTCCATGAAATACAGTCACAAATGAAATCTGGATCTGTGTCCAGTCAATGGTGTGCAGTTTCACAGACCACGGTGTTGAGATGTAGAGGTGGCATTTTAGAATATTTAGAATCTTAAGCCTGTTATTAAGCCTACTTGGGGATAAAGCACATTAATCATTGTATCTGGTGTGCCAAGTTACAGTCAAAACAAAACTGCTGCCATAACCCCTTTTTTCGATGACCGATACTTGATTTTCAGCTGATAACACTCAACATTCTGGAGTTCGGCACGCGCACAAAACAGGCTAAAAAAAGGGGAAAGCTTTCAGTAATTTGGCGCTTGAATCTGGCAAAAATACACCACCCTGCAGCACCCCAAAACAGCCTTACGCCACACCGTTCAACACTTTTCAGTCTTTTCTCCCCACTACGAGAGGACAGGAAATCTTTAATTCATCTCTCACTCAGGCTTCTCACTTCTGTTCTCCTGGCACGGTGGCACAGTGGCACAGTGGTTAGCACTGCTGCCGCACAGCACCAGGGACCCGGGTTCGACTCCTGGCTTGGGCCACTGTCTGTGCGGAGTCTGCACGTTGTCTGCGTGGGTTCCCTCCGGGTGCTCCGGTTTCCTCCCACAGTCCGAAAGACGTGCTGGTTAGGTGCATTGGCCATGCTAAATTCTCCCTCAGTTTCCCAAACAGGCACCGGAGTGTGGCGACTAGGGAATTTTCACAGTAACTTCATTGCGGTGTTAATGTAAGCCTACTTGTGACTAATAATAAATAAACTTTAACCCATTTTTATGTTAAATAAACTTTAACCCCCTGCCACATACGCACTCACACTGCTAGACCCGCCACAGCATTGTGGACAGGGTACTAGACACTACCTTCTTTTATCATGGGATCCCATAATTATTACGAAACAGAAGGAAGCCATTTGGGCCACTGTGGCTGCACCAGATCTCCCAACGTGCATCATGAGGGTGGCACAGTAGCACAGTGGTTAGCACTGCTGCCTCACAGCTCCAGGGACCCAGGTTCATTCCTGGCTTGTGGAGTCTGCACATTCTCCCCGTGTCTGCGTGAGTTTCCTCCGGGTGCTCCAGTTTCCTCCCACAGTCTGAAAGACGTGCTGGTTAGGTGCATTGGCCATGTTAAGTTCTTCCTCAGTGTACCCGAACAGGCACAGGAGTGTGACCATTAGGGGATTTTCACAGTAACTTCATTGCAATGTTAATGTAAGCCTACTTGTGACATTAATAAATAAACTTTAAACTTTTTAAAAACTTTAAACTTGATTTAGTGCCTTTTTCCCAAACCCCGGCACATTGTTTCTATTCAAATAATCATCTCATGTCCTCATGAATGCCTCGATTGAACCTGCCTCCATCACACTCCCAGGCAGTGCATTCCAGACCCCTAACCACTCGCTGCATGAAAAGGTTTTTTTCTTACATCACATTTGCAACGTACAAGGGTCACAAGTCTATGTTGATTGAATAAATCAAATTGTATTTTTGGTACGGAATACTCTCGGAGTGTAGTGATATTAATGGATTTTAATTGTATAATCACATGCATGCTTGCATAGAAATCGAAAAAACAGTGGCCTTGATTATTACCAAATAGTTGTGTAACTATCCAGTTGGTTTCATTGGGAAATAAAAACAGAAAATGCCGGGAATACTCAGCAGGTCAGGAAACATCTGTGGAGAGAAACAGAGTTAACATTTCAACTGACAAGCCTTCATCAGATTCATTCACATTTTCAGCACCTGCAGTATTTTATTTTTGGATTAGTTTTGAGTACCTTTTAGTTTTAAAATAAAAGCCCGGGGTCTTGAGGAAGATGGTGGAGGAGGTGGTGCAGGCAGTTGTGGTAGATTACAGAAACTACTCAAAGGGGAACCTTGAGAGGGAACGTTAGGAAAATCATTCTAAAAGTATGTCTTTAAAAATCTGTATTTAAAGCCCACTGAAATGTTGATGTACTCGGAGAGATTAAACAGTTTGGTCTTGTACTTGCTGGAATTTAAAAGGATGAGAGGGGATCTGATCGAGGTATATAACATTTTAAAAAGGGATTGATAAAGTAAATGTAGACCAAATGTTTCCTGTTGTGGGGCAATCCAGAACAAGAGGTCACAGGTATGGGTTGAGAGGCAGTAGATTTTAAAACTGAGATGAGGAGCAACTACTTCTCGCAGAGGGTGTTGAATTTGTGGGACTCGCTGCCCCAGAGCACGGTGGAGTCTGAATCATTGAATGGTTTCAAGAAGGAGATAGATATATTTCTAATTTTAAAAAGGGAAAGAGGGATATGGAGCAGGTGGGAGGTGGATTTGAGAGCAGGGAGAGATCAGCCATGATCTGATTGAATGGCGGAGCAGGCTCGAAGGGCTGAATTTGTCGACTTCTGCTCCTAATTCCTGTGTTCCTATGAAGTCCCATTCCCAGAATATACAGATCTTTTATATTACTTTCATGGCTATTACTTTCAGGTCAAACCAAACTTTATCCTTTATTTTACTCATTTAATGATCTTTGCTAATTCTACTTTTTTTTTGAAAAACAATGGTTAAACTTCAAGTCACTTCCCTTATCTCCCGAATGCAGATTTATGCACACACACATACACTCACACACACACAGCCACACACGCACACGCTCAGACACACAAACTCAGACACACAAACTCAGACACACATAAACAGCATCACTCAGCACACACACGCACCTCACACACACACACAGTAACGGGGAGCTGGCGGCCTGACCTTGCTGGAATAAAGGGAAGCCATTGTGACCCCTCAGGAAGTCAGTGGTAAAGAGGGGATGTACCAGCCTGGCTCCCTGACACTGCTCAATGGACCGAGTGGCAATGCCTGGGGGCACCTTGGCACTGCCCACCAGGCATCGGGCAATACCAAAGGGGTGGGGCCAGAGAGGGCAGGGCCTATGGGGGAAGGACTCTTGGGGGGCAATCAATGGGGTTACGGGCATCCTGCTGCCATGCTATATTTGGCAGTCATGATGTGGAGATGCTGGCGTTGGACTGGGGTAAACACAGTAAAGAAGTTTAACAACACCAGGTTAAAGTCCAACAGGTTTATTTGGTAGCAAAAGCCACACAAGCTTTCGGAGCTCCAAGCCCCTTCTTCAGGTGAGTGGGAATTCTGTTCACAAACAGGGCATATAAAGACAGAGACTCAATTTACATGAATAATGGTTGGAATGCGAATACTTACAGCTAATCAAGTCTTTAAGAAACAAAACAAAGTGAGTGGAGAGAGCATCAAGACAGGCTAAAAAGATGTGTATTGTCTCCAGACAAGACAGCCAGTGAAACTCGGCAGGTCCAGGCAACTGTGGGGGTTACAGATAGTGTGACATGAACCCAATATCCCGGTTGAGGCCGTCCTCATGTGTGCGGAACTTGGCTATCAGTTTCTGCTCAGCGACTCTGCGCCGTCGTGTGTCGCGAGGGCCGCCTTGGAGATCTGCAGATCCTGCAGATCCGACCAAAGAACACACCCGTCAACTCAACACTTTGATCAAGACCTTTGATCCGGACCTTCAGAGCACCCTCCGTGCTCTCATCCCACGTACTCCCCGCGTTGGAGATCTCTACTGCCTCCCGAAGATACACAAGGCAAACACACCCGGCCGTCCCATTGTATCGGGCAATGGGACCCTATGCGAGAACCTCTCCGGCAATGTCGAGGGCATCCTGAAACCCATTGTACAAAGAACCCCCAGCTTTTGTCACAACACTACGGACTTCCTACAGAAACTTGGCACACATGGAACAGTTGAACCAGGAGCACTCCTCGTCACAATGGATGTCTCGGCACTCTACACCAGCATCCCCCACAATGATGGCATTGCTGCAACGGCCTCAGTACTCAGCGCCAACAACTGCCAGTTTCCAGATGCAATTTTACATCTCATCCGCTTCATCCTGGACCACAATATCTTCACCTTCAACAACCAGTTCTTCATCCAGACACACGGAACAGCCATGGGGACCAAATTCACACCTCATTATGCCAACATCTTCATGCACAGGTTTGAACAAGACTTCTTCACCGCACGGGACCTTCAACCGATGCTATACACTAGATACATTGATGACATTTTCTTCCTTTGGACTCATGGTGAACAATCACTGAAACAACTATATGATGACATCAACAAGTTCCATCCCACCATCAGACTCACCATAGACTACTCTCCGGAATCGGTTGCATTCTTGGACACACGCATCTCCATTAAGGACAGTCACCTCAGCACCTCACTGTACCGCAAGCCCACGGATAACCTCACGATGCTCCACTTCTCCAGCTTCCACCCTAAACACGTTAAAGAAGCCATCCCCTACGGACAAGCACTCCGTATACACAGGATCTGCTCGGATGAGGAGGATCACAACAGACACCTCCAGACGCTGAAAGATGCCCTCATAAGAACAGGATATAGCGCTCGACTCATTGATCAACAGTTCCAACGCGCCACAGCGAAAAACCGCACCGACCTCCTCAGAAGACAAACACGGGACACAGTGGACAGAGTACCCTTCGTCGTCCAGTACTTCCCCGGAGCGGAGAAGTTACGGCATCTCCTCCGGAGCCTTCAACATGTCATTGATGAAGGCGAACATCTCGCCAAGGCCATCCCCACACCCCCACTTCAAACAACCGCACAACCTCAAACAGACCATTGTCCGCAGCAAACTACCCAGCCTTCAGGAGAACAGTGACCACGACACCACACAACCCTGCCACAGCAACCTCTGCAAGACATGCCGGATCATTGACACAGATGCCATCATCTCACGTGAGAACACAATCCACCAGGTACACGGTACATACTCTTGCAACTCGGCCAACGTTGTTTACCTGATACGCCGCAGGAAAGGATGTCCTGAGGCATGGTACATTGGGGAAACTATGCAGACGCTGCGACAGCGGTTGAATGAACACCGCTCGACAATCACCAGGCAAGACTGTTCTCTTCCTGTTGAGGAGCACTTCAGCGGTCACGGGCATTCAGCCTCTGATATTCAGGTAAGCGTTCTCCAAGGCGGCCTTCGCAACACACGACGGCGCAGAGTCGCTGAGCAGAAACTGATAGCCAAGTTCCGCACACACGAGGACGGCCTCAACTGGGATATTGGGTTCATGTCACACTATCTGTAACCCCCACAGTTGCCTGGACCTGCCGAGTTTCACTGGCTGTCTTGTCTGGAGACAATACATATCTTTTTATCCTGTCTTGATGCTCTCTCCACTCACATTGTTTTGTTTCTTAAAGACTTGATTAGTTGTAAGTATTCGCATTCCAACCATTATTCATGTAAATTGAGTCTCTGTCTTTATATGCCCTGTTTGTGAACAGAATTCCCACTCACCTGAAGAAGGGGCTTGGAGCTCCGAAAGCTTGTGTGGCTTTTGCTACCAAATAAACCTGTTGGACTTTAACCTGGTGTTGTTAAACTTCTTTACTATATTTGGCAGTGACAGAGAGAAGGAGGCCAGCGATCGGGGCTGGCCATCAGGGGGGAGGGGTCAGGGCTGCGGGGTGGGGCGGGCTGGTCAAGACTGCTGATGTTGGGTTAGGTTGGGTTGAATGGGGTGGGGTGGTGGGGGCAGTGATTGGGGTGTGGGAGGGGTCACACGGCCAGCTGTCGGGGCACTGCGCATGTGCTGATTTCCACTCTGACACATCAGCGCATGCGCAGTGGCTCACTCAGTGCTATGCTGCCGGCCTCCTGAGTGGGAAAAGCTAGGAACGCCCCATCCCCAGCTTTTTAATGATATTCATGCGAGTGCACAAAGCGAGGGAGATTCTGTTTTTATGCAAATTGGACACTTCAAATTTCTTTGGGAGAATGCCACCCGTTGTTTCCAGAACTGAATCAATGGACCTCGTTCAGGTGAGATGTCTCTGGCACCCAATTTGATATGCACGTGTCAATTTCTTGTTGTCATGTTGTTCACACGATGGTAGTTACCTGGGTCGTCTGCTATGGTGGGCTCCCATTAACTGAGTTTTCTGATGGCAATGATCTCATGTCATTGGGATGATAGTGTGATGTCCTGAAATAGTATTGACTTGGTTTCGATATTGACACGCTTTGATTATTAACCCCTCACTGTACAGCTGGCATGAGTGTGTTGGGGTTTGGTCTGTTTATTTGCATTGTAAGTAGTCTCACAACACCAGGTTAAAGTCCAACAGGTTTATTTGCTAGCACGAGCTTTTGGAGTGCTGCCCCTTCAGCAGGTGATCACTTTAACCCAGTGTTAACAAAGAACAAAGAACAAAGAAAATTACAGCACAGGAACAGGCCCTACGGCCCTCCAAGCCGGCACTGTCCATGCTGCCCGACTTAACTAAAACCCCCTACCCTTCCAGGGACCATATCCCTCTATTCCCATCCTATTCATGTACTTGTCAAGATGTCCCTTAAAAGTCACTACCATAGCCGCTTCCACTACCTCCCCCGGCAACGTGTTCCAGGCACCCACTACTCTCTGTGTACAAAATCTGCCTCGTACATCTCCTTTAAACCTTGCCCCTCGCACCTTAAACCTATGCCCCCTAGTAATTGACTCTTCCACCCTGGGAAAAAGCTTCTGACTATCCACTCTGTCCATGCCTCTCATAATCTTGTAGACTTCTATCAGGTCTCCCCTCAATCTCCGTCGCTCCAGTCAGAACAAACCAAGTTTCTCCAACCTCTCCTCAAAGCTAATGCCCTCCATACCAGGCAACATCCTGGTAAATCTTTTCTGTACCCTCTCCAAAGCCTCCACATCCTCCTGGTAGTGTGGCGACCAGAATTGAACACTATATTCCAAGTGCGGCCTAACTAAGGTTCTATAAATCTGCAACATGAATTGCCAATTTTTAAACTCAATGCCCCGGCCGATGAAGGCAAGCATGCCGTATGTCTCCTTGACTACCTTCGCCACCTGCATTGCCACTTTCATAGAGTCATAGAGGTTTAAAGCATGGAAACAGGCCCTTCGGCCCAACTTGTCCATGCCGCCCTTTCTTCTTCTTTAAAACCCCTAAGCTAATCCCAATTGCCCGCATTTGGCCCATATCCCTTTATACCCATCATACCTATGTAACTGTCTAAATGCTTTTTAAAAGACAAAATTGTACCTGCCTCTACTACTACCTCTGGCAACTTGTTCCAGACACTCACCATCCTCTGTGTGAACAAATTGCCCCTCTGGACACTTTTGTATCTCTCCCCTCTCACCTTAAATCTATGCCCTCTAGTTTTAGACTCCCCTATCTTTGGCAAAAGATGTTGACTATCTAGCTGATCTGTGCCCCTCATTATTTTATAGACCTCTATAAGGTCACCCCTCAGTCTCCTACGCTCCAGAGGAAAACTGTCCCAGTCTATCCAGCCTCTCCTTATAACTCAATCCATCAAGTCCCGGTAGCATCCTAGTAAATCGTTTCTGCACACTTTCTAGTTCAATAATATCCTTTCTATAATAGGGTGACCAGAATTGCACACAGTATTCCAAGTGTGGCTTTATCAATGTATTGTACAACTTCAACAAGACGTCCCAACCCCTTTCAGTGACCTGTGTACCTGTACGCCCAGATCCCTTTGCCTATCAATACTCTTAAGGGTTCTGCCATTTACTGTATATTTCCTATCTGTATTAGACCTTCCAAAATGCATTACCTCACATTTGTCCGGATTAAACTCCATCTGCCATCTCTCCGCCCAAGTTTCCAACTGATCTATATCCTGCTATATCCTCTGATGGTCCTCATTGCTATCCGCAAATCCACCAACATTTGTGTCATCCACAAACTTACTAATCAATCCAGTTACATTTTCCTCCAAATCATTTATATATATTACAAACAGCAAAGGTCCCAGCACTGATCCCTGAGGAAAATCACTTGTCACAGCCCTCCATTCAGAAACACATCCTTCCACTGCTACCCTCTGTCTTCTTTGACCGATGTGGAGATGCCGGCGTTGGACTGGGGTAAACACAGTAAGATGTTTAACAACACCAGGTTAAAGTCCAACAGGTTTATTTGGTAGCAAAAGCCACACAAGCTTTTGGAGCTCCAAGCCCCTTCTTCAGGCTTGGGGCTTGGAGCTCCAAAAGCTTGTGTGGCTTTTGCTACCAAATAAACCTGTTGGACTTTAACCTGGTGTTGTTAAACTTCTTACTACCTTCTTTGACCGAGCCAGTTCTGTATCCACCTTGCCAGCTCACCTCTGATCCCATGCAACATCACCTTCTGCACCAGTCTGCCATGAGGGGCCTTGTCAAAGGCCTTACTGAAGTCCATGTAGACAACATCCACTGCCCTACCCTCATCAATCATCTTCGTCACTTCCTCCCAGTAGTTGTGAGACTACTTACTGTACTTACTGTACCTACCCCAGTCCAATGTCGACAACTCCACATTATGTTTATACGGGGAGAATGTGCAAACTGCACACAGACGCTGGAATCTTAAAAGGTCAAAAGCTTCTCCTTCTTAAAATGTGCTTCTCTGAGTTATGATGAAACTGATGCAGTGCCACAGAAGCAGAGAGAGAGGAAATCATCTGCAGGAGGAGGCAGCCTGAATGAAAAAGACATAACTTTAAAAGTGGTTGAATATTTAAAAAAATAAAGGCAAAAAAAACCTGGGTGGATTAAACGAGCAATCGCCTCAACCAGAGCAGGGGAATCTATTGGATTAGAACGACAATACATTGCATGCAGTTGCTACAGCTCCCCCTTTTGGAAAAAGCCAAAACCAGTTCTATTTTTGTTTATAAGCCAGGGGAGAGCGCGAACGCAGTCCCCCACTACCACAAATTTTGCAGTCGAGTATCCCGCATTTGGGGACATCGCAGGCGTCAGCACACCCGAAGTGCAATGGGTTAGCCTCGTCCTGGGCGAACTACCTGCTTGATCATAGTTTCACCCCTGCCAGGTAAGTATGCTCAATACTCGCCGACGCTGCCAGCCAACACCAAACACTACATCTTACAGTCATACTTACTACGTGTCAAACTATAAATTGTCGTTTTGTTCAGAATGTTCCCGATCATATTCCTTCAATCCTTCCATCTTATTTTGAGAAATGTTTTTAATGTTCTTATCTCTTCAGCAAAGATTGATGCAACGTCCGCTGCCTTATTTGCATACTGCCCATAAAAGGAAATGAACAGCCTTCTGCTGCTTCAACCCAGGGACTGTTTTCCAGGAGAAAAAACCATTTCCTGTCTAACTTTGTTCAGGAAGGAAAGATTTAACTTTTCAGAAACTGAGTGGGGGGGGGGGGGGGGGGGGTAGAGAGAGAGATTGATGGGAGGGTTTGGAGTGGTGAAGATGTTGCTTGTTGGCTGCAGGAGAAGTTGCTGGGGCCATGAGGAGGTTATTGAGGGGTTTCTGAGGGCAATTCAGATTAATGTTCATGGTGGGGGGTTATTCAGGGTCACGGGATGGTCATGCGGATAGGGGTTATTGCGGATCACGGAATGGTCATGCGGGTTATTGGGGGTCATGGGATGGTCATGGGGGTTATTGGGGGTCATGGGATGTCATGGGGATGGGGATGTTGGGGGGTCACAGGATGGTCATGGAAGAATTGGGTTATTGGGGGTCACGGAATGGTCATGAGGGTTATAGGGGGTCATGGGATGGTCATGGGGGTTATTGGGGGTCATGGGATGTCATGGGGATGGGGATGTTGGGGGGTCACAGGATGGTCATGGGAGAATGGGGTTATTGGGGGTCACGGAACGGTCATGGGGGTTGTAGGGGGTCATGGTATGATCATGGGGATGGGGTTATTGGGGGTCATGGGGGGATGGGATGTGTGAGGTGGACTCTGGCTCTAACTGACTGAGGGAATGCTGCCTGCAATATGGATACTATCTAACTTTTTTTTTGCAAATCATACTCTACTCATAGAACGTTTGAAAGGAACATTTTACCTGGGCAGCACGATGGCACAATGGTTAGCTCTGCTGCCTCACAGCCATCGACGCCTCACAGCGCCAGGGTCCCAGGTTCAATTCAATTTCAAATTGTCAGAACTGGAAAGCGCAATCTTATCCACATTTTCTCCAGAGACCAAGATACATTCTGGCAACCTAGATTTATAGATTTATCTCCCCCATGCTCACACCTAATACTTCACATTTTTACCACGAAACAAGGATCATAAACATAAACAACTGCCTGAACCATCTGGACCTCTGTGCCATTCACACATTCTGATCAGTCAACGGACACTTTCAGCACCTTCTCAGCCTTCTGTAATCCTCATTTACATTTCCTTTGTCCAATTACAGCTCTACCACACCTTCATAGTATAAATCTTGTCTGATTTTCTTTGCTCTGAGCTCTGATGAAGGTTCATCCAGATTGAAACGTTGGGTCTATTCTCTCCCAGTAAGAAGTCTCACAACACCAGGTTAAAGTCCAACAGGTTTATTTGGTAGCAAATACCATGAGCTTTCGGAGAGCTGCTCCTCCATCAGATGGAGTGGAAATGTGCTCTCAAACAGGGCACAGAGACACAACATCAAGTTACAGAATACTGATTAGAATGCGAATCCCTAAAGCCAGCCAAGTCTTAAAGGTACAGACAATGTGGGTGGAGGGAGCATTAAACACAGGTTAAAGAGATGTGTATTGTCTCCAGACAGACAATTCTGTAGTCTGTAGTCTGTAGTCTCCAGACAGACAATACACAATACTTAAAAGTCACTACCATAGCCGCTTCCACTACCTCCCCCGGCAACGAGTTCCAGGCACCCACTACACTCTGTGTACAAAATCTGCCTCGTACATCTCCTTTAAACCTTGCCCCTCGCACCTTAAACCTATGCCCCCTAGTAATTGACTCTTCCACCCTGGGAAAAAGCTTCTGACTATCCACTCTGTCCATGCCTCTCATAATCTTGTAGACTTCTATCAGGTCTCCCCTCAACCTCCGTCACTCCAGTGAGAACAAACCAAGTTTCTCCAACCTCTCCTCAAAGCTAATGCCCTCCATGCCAGGCAACATCCTGGTAAATCTTTTCTGTACCCTCTCCAAAGCCTCCACATCCTCCTGGTAGTGTGGCGACCAGAATTGAACACTATATTCCAAGTGCGGCCTAACTAAGGTTCTATAAAGCTGCAACATGAATTGCCAATTTTTAAACTCAATGCCCCGGCCGATGAAGGCAAGCATGCCGTATGTCTCCTTGACTACCTTCGTCACCTGCACAGCCACTTTCATAGAGTCATAGAGGTTTACAGCATGGAAACAGGCCCTTCGGCCCAACTTGTCCATGCCGCCCTTTCTTCTTTAAAACCCCTAAACTAATCCCAATTGCCCGCATTTGGCCCATATCCCTTTATACCCATAGTACCTATGTAACTGTCTAAATGCTTTTTAAAAGACAAAATTGTACCCGCCTCTACTACTACCTCTGGCAACTTGTTCCAGACACTCACCACTCTCTGTGTGAACAAATTGCCCCTCTGGACACTTTTGTATCTCTCCCCTCTCACCTTAAATCTATGCCCTCTAGTTTTAGACTCCCCTACCTTTGGGAAAAGATGTTGACTATCTAGCTGATCTGTGCCCCTCATTATTTTATAGACATCTATACGGTCACCCCTCAGTCTCCTACGCTCCAGAGGAAAACTGTCCCAGTCTATCCAGCCTCTCCTTATAACTCAATCCATCAAGTCCCGGTAGCATCCTAGTAAATCGTTTCTGCACACTTTCTAGTTCAATAATATCCTTTCTATAATAGGGTGACCAGAATTGCACACAGTATTCCAAGTGTGGCTTTATCAATGTATTGTACAACTTCAACAAGACGTCCCAACCCCTTTCAGTGACCTGTGTACCTGTACGCCCAGATCCCTTTGCCTATCAATACTCTTAAGGGTTCTGCCATTTACTGTATATTTCCTATCTGTATTAGACCTTCCAAAATGCATTACCTCACATTTGTCCGGATTAAACTCCATCTGCCATCTCTCCGCCCAAGTTTCCAACTGATCTATATCCTGCTATATCCTCTGATGGTCCTCATTGCTATCCGCAAATCCACCAACATTTGTGTCATCCACAAACTTACTAATCAATCCAGTTACATTTCCCTCCAAATCATTTATATATATTACAAACAGCAAAGGTCCCAGCACTGATCCCTGAGGAAAATCACTTGTCACAGCCCTCCATTCAGAAACACATCCTTCCACTGCTACCCTCTGTCTTCTTTGACCGATGTGGAGATGCTGGCGTTGGACTGGGGTAAACACAGTAAGAAGTTTAACAACACCAGGTTAAAGTCCAACAGGTTTATTTGGTAGCAAAAGCCACACAAGCTTTCGGAGCTCCAAGCCCCTTCTTCAGGCTTGGGGCTTGGAGCTCCAAAAGCTTGTGTGGCTTTTGCTACTAAATAAACCTGTTGGACTTTAACCTGGTGTTGTTAAACTTCGTACTACCTTCTTTGACCGAGCCAGTTCTGTATCCACCTTGCCAGCTCACCTCTGATCCCATGCAACTTCACCTTCTGCACCAGTCTGCCATGAGGGGCCTTGTCAAAGGCCTTATTGAAGTCCATGTAGACAACATTCACTGCCCTACCCTCATCAATCATCTTCGTCACTTCCTCCCAGTAGTTGTGAGACTACTTACTGTACTTATTGTACCTACCCCAGTCCAACATCGACAACTCCACATCATGTTTATTTACAGTAATTATGTCCGAGGATTTTGAGGTTTTTATAAAAGTCCAATTGGAGGGGATTCCAATCTTACATCGCACACACGCCTGTTTCACAGTCTAGCACAGTGATATGGGGAAAATATTAAAAACCGTGATATTTCATCACACATGCAATGGGATTACAGCAGCAGGAGTGCTGAAGCAGGGTGGAGTCTGATGATGTTACAGGAGGTGGAAATAGCCGGTCTTTGCACTGGCATATATGTTCAGAAGCAAATCTCAAGGTTAAACTGGCACCAATATTGTAGGAACTCTGGTTCAGCCTAAAAATGGCCTGGGATAGAATCTGCTAGGTCATATGGTATATTGCTGGCTTCAGTCTTGTCAGAATCTATCATAAAATCCCTACAGTGCAGAAGAAGGCCATTCAGCCCATCAAGTCTGCACCAACTCTCCAACAGAGCATCATACACAGGTCCTCCCCACATCCTTGTGACATAAGAACATAAGAAATAGGAGCAGGAGTAGGCCATTTAGCCCCTCGAGCCTGCCCCGCCATTCAATAAGATCATGGCTGATCTGAAGTGAATCAGTTCCACTTACCCGCCTGATCCCTATCACGCCTAATTCCCTTACCGATCAGGAATCCATCTATCCATGATTTAAACATATTCAACGAGGTAGCCTCCACCACTTCAGTGGGCAGAGAATTCCAGAGATCCACCACCCTCTGAGAGAAGAAGTTCCTCCTCAACTCTGTCCTAAACTGACCCCCCTTTATTTTGAGGCTGTGCCCTCTAGTTCCCTTTCTAAGAATCTTTCCACCTCTACCCTATCCAGCCCCTTCATTATCTTATAGGTCTCTATAAGATCCCCCCTCAGCCTTCTAAATTCCAACGAATACAAACCCAATCTGCTCAGTCTCTCCTTATAGTCAACACCCCTCATCTCTGGTATCAACCTGGTGAACCTTCTCTGCACTCCCTCCAAGGCCAATATATCCTTCTGCAAATAAGGGGACCAATACTGCGCACAGTATTCCATATGTGACCCCACATATTTATTCCACTAATCCCCCTAATTTACATATCTTTGGACACCAAGGGGCAATTTAGTATGGTCAATGAACCTAATCCAGTGTGGGAGGAAACCGGAGCACCCAGAGGAAACCCATGCAGATACGGGGAGAATGTGCAAACTGCACACAGACGCTGGAATCTTAAAAGGTCAAAAGCTTCTCCTTCTTAAAATGTGCTTCTCTTGAGTTATGATGAAACTGATGCAGTCCCACAGAAGCAGAGAGAGAGGAAATCATCTGCAGGAGGAGGCAGCCTGAATGAAAAAGACATAACTTTAAAAGTGGTTGAATATTTAAAACAATAAAGGCAAAATAAAACCTGGGGGGATTTAACTAACAATCGCCTTAACCAGAGCAGGGGAATCCATTGGATTCGAACGACAGTAGATTGCATGCAATTGCTACAGCTCCCCCTTTTGGAAAAAGCCAAAACCAGTTCTATTTTTGTTTATAAGCCAGGGGAGAGCGCGAACGCAGTCCCCACTACCACAAATTTTGCAGTCGAGTATCCCGCATTTGGGGACATCGCAGGCGTCAGCACACCCGAAGTGCAATGGGTTAGCCTCGTCCTGGGCGAACTACCTGCTTGATCATAGTTTCACCCCTGCCAGGTAAGTATGCTCAATACTCGCCGACGCTGCCAGCCAACACCAAACACTACATCCTACAGTCATACTTACTACGTGTCAAACTATAAATTGTCGCTTTGTTTAGAATGTTCTATATCATATCCCTTCAATCCTTCCATCTTATTTTGAGAAATGTTTTTAATGTTCTTATCTCTTCAGCAAAAGTTGATGCAACGTCCGCTGCCTTATTTGCATACTGCCCATAAAAGGAAATGAACAGCCTTCTGCTGCTTCAACCCAGGGACTGTTTTCCAGGAGAAAAAACCATTTCCTGTCTAACTTTGTTCCCGAAGGAAAGATTTAACTTTTCAGAAACTGCGTTGTGGGTGGGGTGGGGTGGGGGTGCAGAGAGAGATTGATGGGAGGGTTTGGAGTGGTGAAGATGTTGCTTGTTGGCTGCAGGGGAAGTTGCTGGGGCCATGAGGAGGTTATTGAGGGGTTTCTGAGGGCAATTCAGATTAATGTTCATGGTGAGGGGTTATTCAGGGTCACGGGTGGTCATGGGGATAGGGGTTATTGGGGATCACGGAATGGTCATGCGGGTTATTGGGGGTCAAGGGATGGTCATGGGGGTTATTGGGGGTCATGGGATGTCATGGGGATGTTGGGGGGTCACAGGATGGTCATGGGAGAATGGGGTTATTGGGGGTCACGGAATGGTCATGAGCGTTATAGGGGGTCATGGGATGGTCATGGGGGTTATTGGGGCTCATGGGATGTCATGGGGATGGGGATGTTGGGGGGTCACAGGATGGTCATGGGAGAATGGGGTTATTGGGGGTCATGGAATGGTCATGGGGGTTATAGGGGGTCATGGGCTGATCATGGGGATGGGGTTATTGGGGGTCATGGGATGGTCATGGGGGGATGGGATGTGTGAGGTGGACTCTGGCTCTAACTGACTGAGGGAATGCTGCCTGCAATATGGATACCATATAACTTTTTTTTGCAACTTATACTCTAATCATAGAACATTTAAAAGAAACATTTTACCTGGGCAGCACGATGGCACAGTGGTTAGCTCTGCTGCCTCACAGCCATCGACGCCTCACAGCGCCAGGGTCCCAGGTTCAATTCAATTTCAAATTGTCAGAACTGGAAAGCGCAATCTTATCCACATTTTCTCCAGAGACCAAGATACATTCTGGCAACCTAGATTTATAGATTTATCTCCCCCATGCTCACACCTAATACTTCACATTTTTACCACGAAACAAGGATCATAAACATAAACAACTGCCTGAACCATCTGGACCTCTGTGCCATTCACACATTCTGATCAGTCAACGGACACTTTCAGCACCTTCTCAGCCTTCTGTAATCCTCATTTACATTTCCTTTGTCCAATTACAGCTGTACCACACCTTCATAGTATAAATCTTGTCTGATTTTCTTTGCTCTGAGCTCTGATGAAGGTTCATCCAGATTGAAACGTTGGGTCTATTCTCTCCCAGTAAGAAGTCTCACAACACCAGGTTAAAGTCCAACAGGTTTATTTGGTAGCAAATACCATAAGCTTTCGGAGCGCTGCTCCTTCATCAGATGGAGTGGAAATGTGCTCTCAAACAGGGCACAGAGACACAACATCAAGTTACAGAATACTGATTAGAATGCGAATCCCTAAAGCCAGCCAAGTCTTAAAGGTACAGACAATGTGGGTGGAGGGAGCATTAAACACAGGTTAAAGAGATGTGTATTGTCTCCAGACAGACAGTTATTTGCTACCAAATAAACCTGTTGGACTTTAACCTGGTGTTGTTAAACTTCTTACTGTGTTCACCCATAGAACCATAGAACCATAGAAAATTACAGCTCAGAAACAGGCCTTTTGGCCCTTTTTGTCTGTGCTGAACCATTTTATGCCTAGTCCCATTGACCTGCACTTGGACCATATCCCTCCACACCCCTCTCATCCATGAACCCGTCCAAGTTTTTCTTAAATGTTAAAACCCCGCATTTACCACTTTATCCGGCAGCTCATTCCACACTCCCACCACTCTGCGTGAAGAAGCCCCCCCTAATATTCCCTTTAAACTTTTCTCCTTTCACCCTTAACCCATGCCCTCTGGTTTTTTTCTCCCCTAGCCTCAGCGGAAAAAGCCTGCTTGCATTCACTCTATCTATACCCATCAAAATCTTA